>NC_091138.1:41252426-41499926 GCF_041381155.1 Argopecten irradians
CTATATGCTATATAAAAGTCATTTTATATAGTATATAGGCCTAGTACACATGTATACACAACAAACTTTCTCACAACCTACGTTACAAGTCCCTGTGCATCTATGTATATACTAGAACGAATATACGTACCCGGCCTACTATAGCTTTCAGCCGGGTACATAATAGTCCCTTTATGTCCTTCATGCTAGGACATTCGATTTCTGTTTAATGCTTTGTTGTTATGAAACAGAACGACGGTTTCGCTGCCGTGTGACGTTGGAAATATGTTTGCTTCAGTAAGATAGCACTATAATATACAGATATGAAGGCAATGCTACTACCACAAGAAGATACCACAGGAATTTACTGTAGTTTTCAAAACACACGTCACCGACCATAAGTACCCACATATCATGCGGCCTCATTGATGGGAATCCCTTTTAGTTGATGTACACGCACAGTGTACATTTTCGTGAATTGGCTTTGTCATATCGCGAAATTGCAAAGTTAAACGAAGAAAGAAAACAATAGGTTACATTCTTATTTCTTTCCTTGAAGTAGAATTCGTTTACTCTCTCAGACCGCATGCATCTACTTACCTTAAATGTTTACGGGAGCATTCAAATAAATCGATGACGTCACCTTTCGTTATTTTCATTCATGTTGAAACTTCAAATGTATGACAAAATGAGTTGACACATAATTAAATACGTTGCTGTTGCAGTCACATATACATTTTTCAATCATTGTTACAGTTTTA
The DNA here is from genome assembly GCF_041381155.1 of Argopecten irradians. Classification (NCBI taxonomy): domain Eukaryota; kingdom Metazoa; phylum Mollusca; class Bivalvia; order Pectinida; family Pectinidae; genus Argopecten; species Argopecten irradians. Next base: position 41,253,167 of record NC_091138.1, read on the forward strand.
TTATTTTGTGCATTGTAGAAATATGGACCAGTTATCCGCTTACGAGTCTAATATTAGATATTATTGTTATGCGACAGGTAGCTGGTCATGCGTGAACGATATACATGCAGATTTCACGTGCAGATTTCACGTGCAGAATACTGTCAACAAATACAGACTACAGATTGGGGTGAGTTTTTACCCTTTTATTTTGTTTAATTTTATATCATGTACATATCTTAATATTGCTATCTGTGAGTCTAATACGTGTCTACTTTACCCAGGTATCTCATATATAACACACCCGTATAGTGTATTGCGATGCGGCGTGTTGTGTACATACGCGCACATATGCATGCTAATACTATTTCTATAGAATACTAGTTTGTGACAGTATTAAAACTTTGTAGTTAATATAATGTAGCGAAGTATTGAATCAGAGCAACATTTATCAAGTAAGTTAGGTAGTTATTTACTGGTATTAGACGTTTCCAATGGCACGTTACGTAACCGGATAGACGATAGACGTCACAGTTGAGTGAACTGCACTTGTTGAAATGCGCCTACCGTTAAAGCGGAATGCACTGTCATTTTGTACCTTGGTGTTAGTTGAATAAATATTGCTCAAAAGTTTATTTTATTATCGAATTAGAGTTCCATGTAGATAATAAATTTTTGGTATAAATAGTATAAGTCTTCTATTAAACTTTAAGCTGTAGATCTCAGCAGCTTTCATTGAAGTACGTTTTTAATGGCATGACAGCCAATTTTAAAAACAAAAGATTTTGTATTCCCCTTCTGAACAATAAAGCACGACTTATAAACAATCGAAAATGTTTTTAAAACACTCAATCAACCAAGCTTAGCACGATGTTATTTATATTGGAGACGAAAATCACAAAATTGAATCTCCTCTGTATAGAGTTACAATGCGTTTCTTGATGGTTTGTATTGCATAACACGAGAGACATGGACCAATATCAGAGAACCGCTGTCAGGCGTAGATGGTTTGAGATCGATCTATTACCAGACATCGGCTACTGGAATTTAATAGATCACGAGTTACTCCCCAGGGAGTCTTATTAATCGTGAGTCTATCGTCTTACCGTCTGATCCGCGCGTTTATCAACATTTCGGCAACACTGGTGCAATATTTGGGTAAGAAGACCACGGGTTATGGCTCTAATGAAACATTTCTGCATTCAAAAACAATGTAAACAAGAAAAATATTTAGTCCTTTAAAAGAGATACGGGTTTGGCGTCTTATTCAGACTTTGAGATAATATTTGTCATCTTACGAAGTTTCAATCTGCTAAAAAACAGATCCATCTAACCACTCCGTTCAATAGAGGATCTGACAACATTCCATATGGGGTCATATTTGAATTACCTTTATACCACATGTACATAGATGCATCTTCTACACATTGCTACATCAATTGAAAACGTTAATTCGTCCCATTTTATATAAATATTTAGCTATGTTGTACTATTTGGACGAGATGACAACATATACGAAAATAACTTTCAAACTATTATCAATATTCAAGATTCTGATGGTAGCAATTTGATTTGCCATTTCCAAAAGTCCCCCAATGGGATGTTGTCAGACCCTCTTATCAAACGTAGTGATAATGAGGATATGTACATGTATTCTAATCAGATTGACAAAGTCTTGAAATAATATATCGATAAAGGGTACGTAACAGTGTTTAAGGGTAAAAGTCTTGTAACAGTACTTAAAGATTTTGTTTCCGTTCAGTCTATTGATATAAACGGATCATAATATACAGTTGCTAACTGGGATTGAGGACTGGGCAACAGATGATTTGTTGAACCCGAAGACAAACTGTTGACCTTCGGCCAAGGGCAACAGTTAATTTGAGGGTCCAACAAATCCTCTGTTGCCGAAAACTCAGTCGATAATTGTTTTGTTATATCCATTGACTCAAAACAATGCATTGATGTCACGAATTGTGTGTAGGTGTGACGTCACTCCGGTCCAACAGTCGGTTTTAACAGTTCTTGGGCCGCTCGACGGAACAGTTCATTTATTGGCATTTTTGTCACTACAGTTTTTTTATAGAAACGATTGTATAGGGGTATAGCAATAGTATATTTATTAGTGTCTGAAGCAAGTACTACCAACATTTATTTGATCTGATTTTACATTACTCTTAGTCATTTTTGTGACCTTGGGATGCAAATAGCAGTTTAACAAATTATGCGTCAAGTGTAAGGTCTATGTTTAGCAATGATGCATACGAATTTGTGATCAAAATAGTACAACTAAATTGCATCAGGGAAATCATTTGTAGGCACGCAAAATGTCACTAAATTAAAAGGGGACATACGTTTAAATATATATGTTAGGGCAATCGGGAACCTTCGGCCCTTTTCGTAAATGAAATTTCGTTTACGGAGAGTACCGAAGGTTCCCGAGTGTATGTTAGGGATGTCTTGAATAGACCGCTGAATAGGAAAATAAGCGTTAGTTTTATTACAATAGCTCTCTCTGTTCGAAACTAGCTGCGTCAATTTCAAAAAGACAATCTGATCAATAATTTCAAGCAATTAAACTTTTTGTTTAAAATGCATCCCATTTATTTACATTTTTACAACCTTGCTCAAAAACAATCATTTCCATTTTGTAGTCTGACATAAATAATTTATTCTAGTCAAAATTACACTAATGCACGTTTAAAAATCACATTCATTTGATAATTTAACTTCTTTTTACGTTTTTTCCCCCAACTATCATAACAAAAAGCCGACCGAAAATGGAACTGATCTGATTTTTCTGGAAACACATAATTATATAGTAATTTGATTAATAACTAGGTTGAATCTTAATAGCTCAATGCTACAGTATTGTTGAAATAATCGACAGGGAAGGCCTCAAATAATATTATATGTTTCACGTGAAATGCACAAAACACAGAGTCAGGTAAAGTGTAAAATTGAGCTAGAACCAGCTTTTTATTTGATGATGGTTAAAAGGAAAATGTAGGTCACAGTGACCCAGTTCATAATTTCTATTGATTTACTCAGAAACATGGAAATGTGTTACACGAGGACATAATGATAAACAAAGACATATGCATGACAAGATGGGTAAACAATGGGCAGGATCTATGATGATGCTACGAACAACGCCTTGGCTAATGTTTTATATCGCGGTGACAAATGTTTGTGAAAATGACAGATTCAGAAAAGAATCGTCCATGACACCAGTAGCTTAAGGGATCTTAAGAATTTGATTGGATGTTTTCAAGTGAAAAATGATTATTTTCAATCTGATCTTATGATTCTTCAAAGTTATCTTTAAAGACTACTAAATATTAAATTAAGTAATATTAGCTTCGAAAATGATCATCTTATTTTCAAAAATCATTGTTTCTGTTAATTATTCCAAACCAATAATAAATACAAACTAATTATAAAAAAGTTCATTAATTAATAATTTTTGCTAATTATTTATACTACAAGCTATTTATGAATTTATGATCTGGTAAGCGTACAACCGAGAGAAAATGAAGAATATAACCTGTTCGATTCGCGGGGAACAAATATGCGGAACCCATGTCAAAAGTGTACTATATATGGTTCGTCATTGACTTCCATCCAGTAAAGTAACAAAACATTTCTTGATTAATTCCCTGAACATGTGATCAGACGTTCTGGCCACCACCAACATCCTCGATGTCTAAGACAACGAACAAGAGGCCCAGAGGGCCTGTATCGCTCACCTGGTTTGTAATGCTAAGTAATGTGCTGAATACAGGTTCATTGTTTCTTTTTTTCTCAATCCCATGGATGTTTCTGGCCAAATTTGGTTACAATCCATGCAGATCTTTATGACTAGTATCGATTCAAAGAAAAATCCCCTATGTTTTCCTATTGGGTCCGCCCCTCCTGCTCCAAGGGGGAAAGAACCAAAAATTTATACAATCTTTGTTCCCCTTCCCCAAGGATGTTTCTGACTAAATTTAGATACAATCCATGCAGAACTCTATGACTAGTAGCGATTTTAAGAATTTACTCCTATATCACTTATTGAGCCCCGCCCCTCCTGCCCCCGGGGAATCAGAGGCAAAATTTATACAAACTCTATTCCTCTTCACCTAAGGATGTTTTTGGCCAAATTTGGTTAGAAATCATGCAGAACTTTATGAAAAGTACCGATTTAAAGGAAATGTTGACGGACGGACGGACGGACGGGAGACGGACGACGGACGCCGCAATATGACATAAGCTCACCGGTCTTGGGACAGGTGAGCTAGAAAGACAACTATCAAACAGGAAACGATAAAGAAAATATAAAATTAAAACGGACAGTAATCGGAAACTGGAAATGAGAATGAAAGGAGAGCGAATATTTGCTTTTGAGGGCCATATACAGCTTACACATGTTTTGTAAAGTTATTTAAGCGTAAAAAGAGTATAGTACGAAGAATTGTTATAATTATTTACAACATTTTCGGAAATAACACTTCAAATTAAAAACCGGAATCGTGAATTTTAGTGTTGAAATTGCGTTAACTTTAAGCAGAACTAATTATCAGTGCCCCTTTTCAATGCAATTAATGTCTGTCATGAAAAAAATAGCCTTACCGCTGTCTACTATAACGAGATCACAAAAATGGCGCGTCCCTGTAAAACAGCTAGTATTTTCTATGTATATTAGGTAATACGTAGTTAGCTTTAAGAATAACATTATATCCGTGTTGTTTAAGACATAAGGGTCCACAAAAACAACATTTAGCGTTTATGGGTTTTGAACTTTTCCATGCACTTGTAATTTAACATTTAAATGCCAAGGAAATCTTTAGTGTTAATTATATTATGAAGACAGAATTACAATGTCGACTATCAAGAAGTCAACGCATCTGTTGTTGATGATTCTGTAAATAGCACGTCCAACTCTCGAGGTCATCAAAATAGGAATCGATCCTTATCCGCAACAATTGGAAACTTTGACATTTCAGCTTGTAATCAATCGCGTATTTATACAAGGTACTCTTCATTTGAACAATAATTGACGGTTCACCAGCTGTCAATCAATCCGCACGTGACTTTGCATTTTGTATTGTGTGTGCTAAGATGATTGTTCCGATATTGAAAAGGTACACGTTTGCTTGCGGGTACGAGCTGTGGCTATGTTACACCTGACTATCGGTCAAATGGTGTCATTGATGTATTTACATATATCTTATTAACAAACACACACAGACACAAAGTATGAAATAATTTATTTTGCTTTTGGTGCATGCGCAATCACTATTTCATTCCATATAGGGCAGAGTGAGATGATATTTTTTGGGCGCAATTAATTATTTTAAAGTTGTATTGCTGCTAATTTCACTGTAACGATATGTAACTGAAACATTTGATATTTAAACATTGACATGTAACTTGATGATTTAGCTCCCCAAAAGCATATGTCGGCCTATAAGTTCCGAAATCTAGGAATCATATATTCCTGGTTTTGAATACAGCGCCTTCAATCACCGCCATGTTCAGCGACTTCGGGTTTTGTCGGATTCCGAATCGTATCACGTAACTGACGTTCGACACGACCTGCACGTGGTGAGCCAGGTAACTAGCGTAAGCACACACGTGTTTGTTTATTTTTTCCCTCTGGCTTATATGAGCAAATCATGCTGGTATATGTCCACAGATTAATTTTTGAAACATCCAATTTACACATTACCGTAAAATATTGTGTATATCAAATATTGTAATGTGCGAGCATTATTTTCTTTGTAGATAGAGTCTGATGAGGTCGACCACATGTTTTGTTTATGAAAAATTGTTGATATTTTCTCTTGGTTTCACAACTCTCGTTTTACTTCGAGATTGTCGCGACGATGTTCGGAAGAGTTCGGAATGATTCGGCATCTTTCGAGCCTATTTTTCACGTGTACACGTTAAAAAGATTTTTTACTTTTATAATTAAAGATACTTCCAGTGCTGCAACTTTATAAAAAAATGGTAAAATTAGAGAGTTTAAAACTCAGGCAGACGGAGAAAAATATGTATAACACTTAAGCAGTTTTCACTATGACAAAAAGAGCGAAAGTTATAGACCATACAACTTTAATATAATTATCTTTGAAGTAAAATAAGAAGCTCAATTTTTTCCATGGTGGTAATGGTGCAAAGTAAGAAACTTTTGTAACCAAAGAAAGTACTTATTCGTCTTCTGTTTTTGATACATAAGATATACTATTTGTCAGCGTTGGAGAATGCTAAGTAATATTGATAATCGAGTGGATATATACATATAGTTTAAAACATAACAAAAAGAAAATGGTTAGATAGACTTAACAAACTCAAAAAGCAGCGAATATCTGTTGAAATACATGAAGGTTGATGTTTTTACATTGCATACGATGCCTATGTTGGTCGCGGTTGTTTATCCGGAACCTTTGGTTTTCATCCTTCACCAAATCTATTGACAATCAATGCTTAAGACTCGAAATAGACATAAAGAAAGGCTTTCTCACATACTATGTACACTTGGCTATTCCTCAAGAAGATACTTAACGGCAAAAAATGTGACCCATAAATTCGTAACAAACAACTTGAAAGAAGTTGCGAAAGGCTGTAAATCAGGACAAAGCGAAAATTCAATTTAAACTTTACAGTTTACCAACACTGTCTGATGAAGACATAGCTGTGGCAACGGAAGGAACCCATCAACACAAACAGGAGTAGACAATAGCTGAACATACAGAAAAACGATACAGCGGGCGAACTCTGTGATCGTAAATTATTTAATGGACGGAAGTGAAATGAATGACAGAAAGTAAGCAACTTTCGAGTGTTCTCAATGCATGGTTTTCTAAATAAATTAAATGTGGAATTTGTATGGCATTTCTTTACGCTAATAGCGTAGATGAAGATTTACAAGCAGACAGGTTTTTTTGTGATTTTAAGACAAGGAAGCATATTTCTATTTTAAAACAATTTTATTTGGCTGACGCCAACGAAATATTTGTTGTACCCATATCAATAAAAGTGAATCTTAGGTTAGGTAAAGTACACAGCTATCACGTCATCAAGACTTCACTTCTGACACTTATTGACTGTTTTCGTTTTTTGAATGTCAAACCCATAAAACTAGAATATACAGCTGTCTCCACTAAACAGACGTGATAAGGAATATGTAAAATATTTACTCCATGGAACAAGATAAACATTTTAAAACATATCCAACTCTGAATATTACGAGATATGTGAAGTGTTTTATCGAGAACAAAATTATCTTCTTGTTGATAATGATAAATCACATAAAATGTATATTTGTTTAATTAATTGCAAATTGAGGGAACACCAATTGATAATGGGACTAATTTATGTACCACGTGATACACCATATCGTTTGTGCGGACTAGTGTCGTCTCTAGTAGTAATTGAGAATATGTCTTTGTATTCTACCCCATCGAACAGAGACATCCTCACTTCCGGTGAGGGCAAGATTTCTCTGTCTTACCAAGGGCAATATGGCCTGCACGCGTCGCAGTGCAACAAGTTTTTGGAAAAAAAAACCCAGTAAGCTTCGGGTTAGACAGTCGTGAATCTCAGACTCGGGTAGAGATTTCCCCGTCATGCTCTCAAGGTAGGAAGAGATTCTATTAAAGATGCTCAACCGTCGACAGAACATAAATGATATATTCATCATTTGAACAATAATTGGTGTTTAATCATGTATTTATATGTCTAGTTAACACAAAAAATAATATGAAAAAATATCTTTCGCCTTTGGTACATGCGCAATAAGTACTTCATTCCATATAGGATATAGTGACACGGATTTTTTTCGGGATGCAATTAATCATTTTTCATATTTTTAACTTGAAGTAAAATAAGATGCTCACACTTTTAATACTCACTTTTAGCGGCATTTCAACACCAATGGAAACCATAGACCCGCACACAACTTATCAGGTATGACATCAGATTCACATGGTACGACCAAATTGGATCAATCTTTCACATAGTTCCTTACGAGCTCCCATTCACCTCTACCAACGACTGTGTTGATATCGGGTCGTTTGTTATTACGTCATGGTGATTATTCAGTGTATTGTTGAAATGGTAATTTACTATGCCACAGCAACTGTGTTTTTTAAACGGCGGTTGTGTGCAAATCGCGCAAACTTACTTATAAGAAATTTTCGCTCACTTGCGAAATACTGAATCCATATTGATTATTTTAATGTTGAATGTACACAAATAACACAAAAAAGTACATATGAAAGAATTTATTATGCGTCCGAAATATGTTTTTCCAGAAATTTCTGTTTACAATGGTGCAGTGAGAGGAACGCTTTGAGCTCTGGGATAGATTGAAATCGGATCATAATTAATTTCGACCAATCAGAGGCCACTATATCGTAACTAAGGATATCGGAAGAGGAACTGCTGTGTTCGACATCCATCAATACCACTATTCACCATTTTTCGCTAACATGAACTAACCATGTTATTTCATCTTATTAAAACATATGAGATTTTAACACTCGAAAAAAAGTGACATTTTGAAACAATGATAGTGTCTTCTCCGTGAGAAACGTCTGTGATATTTACGCGCAGTCCATGAGCAATTTCTGCGGTATTTGCGCGCACACCATGAGAAACGTCTGCGGTATTTGCGCGCACTCCGTGAGAAACGTCTGCGGTATTTGCGGCTACTCAGCGAGACACATCCTCGGTATTTGCGCGCACTCCATGAGCAATTTCTGCGGTATTTGCGTGCACACCGTGAGAAACGTCTGCGGTATTTGCACGCACTCGGTGAGAAACATCTTCGGTATTTGCGCGCACTCCATGAACAAATTCTGCGGTATTTGCGCACACACCGTGAGAAACGTCTGTGGTATTTGCGCACACCTCGTGAGAAACGTAGCGGTATTTTCGCACACTCTGTGAGAAATATCTGCGGTATTTGCGCACACTCCATGATCAATTTCTGCAGTATTTGTGCGCACACACCGTGAGAAACGTTTGCGGTATTTACGCACTCAGTGAGAAACATCTCCGGTATTTGCGCGCACTCCATGAGCAATTTCTGCGGTATTTGCGCGCACACCGTGAGAAACGTCTGCGGTATTTGCACGCACTCAGTGAGAAACATCTTCGGTATTTGCGCGCACTCCATGAACAAATTCTGCGGTATTTGCGCACACTACGTGAGAAACGTCTGCGGTATTTGCGCGCACCTCGTGAGAAACGTAGAGGTATTTGCGCACACTCCATGAGCAATTTCTGCGGTATTTGCGCACACACCGTGAGAAACGTCTGTGGTATTTGCGCGCACCTCGTGAGAAACGTAGCGGTATTTGCGCGCACTCTGTGAGAAACATCTGCGGTATTTGCGCACACTCCATGATCAATTTCTGCAGTATTTGTGCGCACACCGTGAGAAACGTTTGCGGTATTTACGCGCACTCAGTGAGAAACATCTCTGGTATTTGCGCGCACTCCATGAGCAATTTCTGCGGTATTTGCTCACACACCGTGGGAATCGCCTGCGGTATTTCCGCACACTCCGTGAGAAACGTATGCGGTATTTACGAGCACTCGGTGAGAAACATCTCCGGTATTTACGCGCACTCGGTGAGAAACGTCTGCGGTATTGGCGCGCAGTATATGACGATGTGAGGACAGAATACAAATGTTATGTTCGATGCGAATTAGGACGCGATTTTAAAGATTTTACATGACGCTATTCGCCAATGCTACAACAGGATCGAATTCAAAATCGGAATAAAAAAAATCGTTTAATTAACTGAACATATATTCACATGTATATTATTGTTACAGAAGACCTCTATAGATATCGAGGTCTGTGTCAATACCAAACGACGATAAATCATATCAAACTTGATCTCATATTTTCAAATAATCAAAATTGAAGCAAAAACTTGTATTTTATATATTTACCGGATATCCTTGGGCCCTTTGTTGGATATCATTTTATTGGAAACGATGAGACCAAAACATTTTAGGCAAATGTTTGGAAAGCCCAGAAATAATTATTTACCGTGTCAGTCTTGCTTAATCATTGTATATAGTTTATGAAGGACAACCATCATCCTCGATATTCCAGGGGTTCCGATCACTTACGATCTCTACACCCCTGGACTATCTCATTGTAAAACCGGAGGAAACAGAATAGAACAGGTAATTTCGTCATTTGATGTACATCAAAAGAGCCGTATAACGGTACAGTGTGGTTAACTGTGTGGCTTTGATGTTTGGCATCGCTCTCTCTGTAGTATGTAGTATCCAAAGAAAATCTTAGCTAGCCTGTGATTGGTCAAATGTTTTCCGCTGAGCTGCCTTCAATTTCACTATGAGATAGTCCAGGGGTGTAGAGATCGTAAGCGATCGGAACCCCTGGAATATCGAGGATGGACAACCATAAACCTACTGTATTGTTTTAAATAAACCCAATGACATTTATCGTAAACAGCGTTATCGATATACTGTAATTCCTTTTAAGAGAACTATACAATGTAGGAGTTAAACACTGAATAATCGAGAATCGGGGTTAAAATTAAAAGAAATTAACTTTAAAAACTCGGTAAGTGTGTTCTTCAAGTATTATCACAAAATGTGCTCATCGTGGTAGCAACTCGGACTCATTCAACAGATATAAAGAGGGGGAGGGGGCTACGAAGTTGTGGATAATTGTAGTCTCTTTCTTGTTATCACAGGCATTACATGTATCACACGGGTTTATTATTCGGCAACCGCGACCCTCTTGGTTTAGGGTTAGGGAAGAATGCCAATCATTTTCAACACTTTGCAATTGAAGCGGGGCGCAGGGGGCAATTCCCAGAACGGTGGGTGGGGGGGGGGGGGGCAAACATGCCTTTTGCCCCCCCCCCCCTCCCTCATTTTCGCCGAATGAAATGTTCTAAAAATGCACATTTGAAAGAAAAAAGGGTCCGCCTGCACATTTTTGTACATCATTTTAGAAAATTTCCTCTGCGCGGCGTGTTCCTCTAAAACGTGTTTCTAAAAAGCACATATAATGTTCAAACCATTAATAATGCAGAAAAATTCAATACACATGAACTAGAATAAAAATGTCCATCAAGGGATTATACTATTTAAAAAAATGCTTCTTAAAAAGATTAATTTGTTTATATGTCTAATAGCAAGACAATCAATTTATCATTATTTTGAGTTACACAACAATGTGCCGATGGTGTGAATCCGGTATGTTCAGATCGAGCTGTGTTGCATAATGGTAAGACGACCCTCACAATTATCATTTCTAAATGCAGGTAACTTTAAATCGAAAAACTACCATGTTAAGAACGCTTAAAATTATCAAAATGCAAAATCGTAATATTTTTTCTTGGGAGCGCTCGCAAATTCAACAAAATGAATCGTAAAACTCATCTCAGCCATTCAAATTCGTAATTTTTTCCCTGGGGAGAACCAAGGACCTCCCAAACTTCAAAATCTCACGCTTTCGGTGCTCGCGAATTCATCAGCCATTCTACATCGTTATTTTTTTCTCTCGGGGGAGACCACCGTGTCTCGTGTCGCTTTGTTGCTTGGCTTATTATCGTGTGAAAAGAATGACAACGATACAGATTCATCTGGTTCCAGTTCACCATGTTTTATTCGCCATCTTCGTTCTTTCAAATCCCTAAATCGGATCCGGACTCTCCGGAACCTAGACGTACATTATAATATAAGAATTAACATTTTCCGGATTTCTTATAAATAAATTCTATATTCTATATTCAATATAAATTGAATATTCTATATTCTATATTCAATATAAATTCTATGGTCATATACAGTACAACCGGACCCCAATCACCAAAAATCTCGCGCCTTCGGCGCTCGCAAATTCAACAAAATCCATCGTAAATCTCATCTCTGCCATATTGAATCGTACATTTTTTTTCCCGGGGAAAACTCCCCGGATCCCCAAAACACCAAAATCTCGCGCCTTCAGCGCTCGAAAAAATCATCAAAATACATTGTAAAGATCTTCTCAGCCATTCTAAATCATGATATTTTTCCTAGGGGATACTCAGGACCCCCAAAACTCGCACACTAATATAATTTGTGTATTCATTAATTTCCTGTTAGCGACGCCACTGTGTATAGTTGTGTACAAGAATTGTATGTAATGATATATAAAAAAAGCATATTCAAGTATCTTCTGTCGGTGCGGGGCGCGCGAGGGGTTGGGGGGTTACGAAATATTGAAAACCTTTGCCCCCCCCCACCTCCATTACGTTTCATCTTCCTACGCCACTGTGAATGTTTGATATGCTATACAGCGGTGAGCTAGAGGTATAAGCTTAATAAATCAATTTGAAAAAACGATTCCATCAACATCGAGATGTCGAGGTATGACTTGTTGTAAATTAGAAATGCCGATCCAGTGATTGGATGTCAAAGGATCTTACATGAGTGGCTATAAATGTAATATGAAATATATCAAACGAGTTAAATAATTTGAAATACCGCGAGCCTTTCGCCGAGTACTATATCAAATTATTGAACGAGTTTGATAAAGTTCATATTACAGAGTCAAGAGATTATATTTATCACATAACTTTTATTAATAGAAATATAAGTGAAACTTTTAATCTCGTTTCTATATACAACAGTAAAATCCGGCTGGGATGTGACTTTTCCGTCTACTGAGTCAATCATGCGACGTAATATATAGTTTATGATGTTAAAACTACTTATGACGTCATAATAGTGTTTTTACACATGTGTCTTACGATTTTTATGTTTGAATTCTCACTGAAGTTGGACTCAATGAAACTACTTAAAAAATCCGGTTTCATTTGCTGATGAACCTGTGTATGAACTTGTGTATTTTAACATCAGTTTTTTCGTGCAAGAGAATATTTTGTCTACACCTAATTTTGCCTAAGAAAGCGTACATGTAGCTTTCTACTAGGCCGATATGCATAGATCTAAACAGTGGCAAAATAATGAGTGCATATTAATACGGACAGATTTCTACAATTTTAAAAGAATTTTTATGAAAACTCATCTTACTGACTCCAGCTTTGTATCTGAAGAAGAATAAAATGTGCCAGGTCCCTGTGTGACGTGTGTCGAAACTTAGAACGTCTCAGTTACAAACAAACGATGAAGCCTACACGTCAGCATTTTATGTTTCAAAATTTATGACAAATTGTAATATTTGCGCTATCTTATTTTTAATTATTTGTATTCTAATGACGCACTATTTTCTTACGTCTCTCGTTGTAGACTTACACAAGCCAATTAACTCGCATTTCTTAAAGCAAAAATCAGTAAAAAACACAATACGATTGAATTCAAATATAAGGATTGAATCTTGCTTTGGTCGACTTCATGGGGTGATTAATTAATGCTCTTGAAACAAATTCAACATGAACTGCTTCGCAGTTCATTCAATTCGTTTTAAGAGCAACTCAATTCATCACCCCATGGAATCGACAAAAGCTAGATTCAATCCTTAAATGACATGGCTGGACGGGCCAGTTACACGATGGCGAAAGGAACTTCTTTGAATGTAATTCGTCTGATTCACAATGTAGATGTTGCGTCTTAAATTGTAATTTCCCAACTTTGAGATTACAGGTAGTGGTTGAATATCATAACCATTCAACCTCTACGGCCAAGAGGATTGGAGCGGCATTCATCCTATTTATTCACCTTCTGTATACACCCAGTTATACGCAGACGTTGACCGCAATAGAATGTGTTAGATTTCTTAAATGACTTGATTATATCGTTCAGAGACGGAAAGGTGGTGATAGAATTCTAGTCCAAACACAAACGATTATTACGTAACACAATATAAAAGTTGTATACAACAGATGCCGCTTCAACCCAATAACAGTCGTTTACAGTGATACATCATTATCATAAAACGTACGTACTCAACAATTTTAATGTATTTGTGAGCCATAATTATGTTAAGATTTGAATTTCTCAACTTACGCTATCAACCCATTAACCTGGATACGATCGCAACAAGATAACTACTAATTCAACAAGCCTTTACGCCACTCGTCTCTCTTCTGAGTCTTCAACTACATCACGAATGCATTCAAAAAACAAAATAATATCTTCTTCTATCTGCTGTCATCGCTGGGAACCGACTGCTATAAACAATCATATGTTCATTATGTAGGCTTAAAATAAATCGCAGGGATAAGCTGAAAATGATCGGTGGCAGACGGGCGACCGCAAGTATGCTAAAATGATGAGTTGAATGAAGTCAGTTGAACATGTATTTAATAATTTTGCCATTTGGTATGCATCTGACGGTCCCATCTGACCATACGACGCAGATCGGGAAAAAAAACTTTTTTTTAAATTCTGCTAGCTTCTGCAAGTAAAACAATATCATGCAGAGCCTTGTCATCGATATATATCAATTGTGGACCTTTGCTGAGATCCATATGGTTTAATAACGCCCTAGTAGAATTAAATGATGATCGAGGATCTTATATGATTCATGTCTTCATTAAGTTTCTGTACATATTTTGCAACAACCTTCAATATATGAAGAAAAATAGATAAACAAACCTCACAGAGTATGCTAATCATCACTTTAACATAATCATCGGTAATTTATTCCAATACTTACTTGAGAGTTGACATGCCAATTGATGAGCTCCATGATTACTTTAGAAATTTAATCTGAATCCTTATAATACTGTAGACGAATTTGAAAATCCAGTCTGGACTGATATACCTTTATATGAAAATATACTGAACGGTCCAATTATTAGCGAAGAAATAGTAGACGCTGTTAAAAAGTTAGATAGTAATAAAGCGTGCGGAATTGATGATATATTTAATGAATATATTAAAAGTACAATTAATGAAATGTAGCCCACATACCATAAACTTTTTAATATTGTATTAAACACAGGTACTAATTAATCCATTTTTTAAGAACAAAGGTGATCGTAAAGAATTAGATAATTACAGAGCTATAACGCTAGTCTCATGCTTGGGTAAAGTTAGCTGCGATGACGTAGCTCTGAACGACGGACGGAAGATTTCTGACAGATGGTCGTCGTCAGAGCTACGATTCCGTCCCATTGCCCGTAGTGTTGCAAAACATCCAGCGGTTTAAAATGTTGCATTTCATGTGTGTCATGTAATTTTTTAATTAAATTCAACAATATCAAACACTTTTAACATAAAATGGTTATTTATTTACCCACCTCCATGTCTAAATTATGTTTTGAAGCACTTTTGAATGGCTCACATCTCCGACACGGCTTACTTGGCCGCCATGATGCTTCTCGTTAGAAAGTCTCGCGCTCCAAATATGGCACCTAGTACCATATATGGAATGACCTACAAATTTTCACTACGAAAGAAATAAATGTTACAAAGTTTTTAACATGAACTTTAAAAATTCTTTTTTGCTTAATTCTTAATAATACTTACATTTGTTCAGTTTCACCATATTTATTCTTAGTTTGTTGGCTTTTTAATACTTTTAAACATATTTTACCTGTTTAGTGTTTCATTTCGTCACGGTTTCCGGTAAATCAAACATGGCGGCGTATTTGAACAGAATTATACATGTGTTGTGTTTGCCTGGGATTTTACCACTAATAGTTGATGAAAGATTATAATCGAAAGGTTTGTGAATTGAATATTGATCATAGTTGTCAGAACAATACAGTAACATAAGGATAATACCCGAAAAATATATTTTTATCAGTCTCAAAGTGCCCGATGTGGATCACATCGGGGCTTGCAACACTAGCGGCAACGGGGTGGAATTCATACCCTGCCGGGAACCGGAGTGGAGGCAGGGTATGATTATTCGTTCTAGGGTAAAGTATATATGACGATGTGAGGACAGAATACAAATGTTATGTTCGATGCGAATTGGGACGCGATTTTAAAGATTTTACATGACGCTATTCGCCAATGCTACAACAGGATCGAATTTAAAATCGGAATAAAAAAAATCGTTAATTAACTGAACATATATTAACATGTATATCATTGTTACAAAAGACCTCTATAGATATCGAGGTCTGTGTCAATACCAAACGATGATAGATCATATCAAACTTGATCTCATATTTTCAAATAATAAAAATTGAAGCAAAAACTTGTAATATACATATTTACCGCATATCCTTGGGCCCTTTGTTGGATATCATTTTATTGGAAACGATGAGACCAAAACATTTTAGGCAAATGTTTGGAAAGCCCAGAAATAATTATTTACCGTGTCAGTCTTACTTAATCATTGCATATAGTTTATGAAGGACAACCATCATCCTCGATATTCCAGGGGTTCCGATCACTTACGATCTCTACACCCCTGGACTATCTCATTGTAAAACCGCATAGAACAGGTAATTTCGTCATTTGATGTACATCAAAAGAGCCGTATAACGGTACAGTGTGGTTAACTGTGTGGCTTTGATGTTAGGCGTCGCTCTCTCTGTAGTATGTAGTATCCAAAGAAAATCTTAGCTAGCCTGTGATTGGTCAAATGTTTTCCGCTGAGCTGCCTTCAATTTCACTATGAGATAGTCCAGGGGTGTAGAGATCGTAAGCGATCGGAACCCCTGGAATATCGAGGATGGACAACCATAAAGCTACTGTATTGTTTTAAATAAACC
This sequence comes from Argopecten irradians, assembly GCF_041381155.1. Lineage (NCBI taxonomy): Eukaryota > Metazoa > Mollusca > Bivalvia > Pectinida > Pectinidae > Argopecten > Argopecten irradians. Next base: position 41,269,801 of record NC_091138.1, read on the forward strand.
CAATGACATTTATCGTAAACAGCGTTATCGATATACTGTAATTCCTTTTAAGAGAACTATACAATGTACAAGTTAAACACTGAATAATCGAGAATCGGGGTTAAAATTAAAAGAAATTAAGTTTAAAAACTCGGTTAGTGTGTCCTTCAAGTATAATCACAAAATGTGCTCATCGTGGTAGCAACTCGGACTCATTCAACAGATATAAAGAGGGGGAGGGGGCTACGAAGTTGTGGATAATTGTAGTCTCTTTCTTATTATAACAGGCATTATCACACGGGTTTATTATTCGGCAACCACGACCCTGAGCTTTGTTTAGGGTTAGGGGAAGAATGCCAATCATTTTCAACACTTTGCAATTGAATCAGGGGCATAGGAAGCGGGGCGCAGGGGAGGCAATTCCCCAGAACGGGGAGGGGGGGGGGGGCAAACATGTCTTTTTGCCCCCCCCCCCTCATTTTCGCCGAATGAAATGTTATAAAAATGCACATTTGAAAGAAAAAAGGGTCCGCCTGCACATTTTTGTACATCATTTTAGAAAATTTTCCTCTGCGCGGCGTGTTTCCTAAAACGTTCAAGCACATATAATGTTCAAACCATTAATAATGAAAAATTCAATACACATGAACTAGAATAAAAATGTCCATCAAGGGATTATACTATTTAGAAAAATGTTTCTTAAAAGATTAATTTGTTTATATGTCTAATAGCAAGACAATCAATTTATCATTATTTTGAGTTACACAACAATGTGCCGATGGTGTGAATCCGGTATGTTCAGATCGAGCTGTGTTGCATAATGGTAAGACGACCCTCACAATTATCATTTCTAAATGCAGGTAACTTTAAATCGAAAAACTACCATGTTAAGAACGCTTAAAATTATCAAAATGCAAAATCGTAATATTTTTTCTTGGGAGCGCTCGCAAATTCAACAAAATGAATCGTAAAACTCATCTCAGCCATTCAAATTCGTAATTTTTTCCCTGGGGAGAACCAAGGACCTCCCAAACTTCAAAATCTCACGCTTTCGGTGCTCGTGAATTCATCAGCCATTCTACATCGTTATTTATTTCTCTCGGGGGGAGACCACCGTGTCTCGTGTCGCTTTGTTGCTTGGCTTATTATCGTGTGAAAAGAATGACAACGATACAGATTCATTTGGTTCCAGTTCACCATGTTTTATTCGCCATTTTCGTTCTTTCAAATCCCTAAATCGGATCTTGACTCTCCGGAACCTAGACGTACATTATAATATAAGAATTAACATTTTCCGGATTTCTTATAAATAAATTCTATATTCTATATTCAATATAAATTGAATATTCTATATTCTATATTCAATATAAATTCTATGGTCATATACAGTACAACCGGACCCCAATCACCAAAATCTCGCGCCTTCGGCGCTCGCAAATTCAACAAAATCCATCGTAAATCTCGATCGCAACAAGATAACTACTAATTCAACAAGCCTTTACGCCACTCGTCTCTCTTCTGAGTCTTCAACTACATCACGAATGCATTTAAAAAACAAAATAATATCTTCTTGTAACTGCTGTCATCGCTGGGAACCGACTGCTATAAACAATCATATGTTCATTATGTAGGCTTAAAATAAATCGCAGGGAAAAGCTGAAAATGATCGGTGGCAGACTGGCGACCGCAAGTAAAATGATGAGTTGAATGAAGTCAGTTGCACAAGTATTTTATGATTTTGCCATTTGGTATGCACATGACCATACGACACAGATCGGGAAAAACCATTTTTTTTAATTCTGCTAGTTTCTGCAAGTAAAATAATATCATGCAGAGCCTTGTCATCGATATATATCAATTGTGGACCTTTGCTGAGATCCATATGGTTTAATAACGCCCTAGTAGAATTAAATGATGATCGAGGATATTATTTGATTCATTTTTTCATAAGTTTTTGTACATATAGACTGTTATTCTCTTACTTAAGTTTTGCAACAACCTTCAACATATGAAGAAAAAATAAATAAACCAAATCTCACAAAGTATACTAATCTTCACTTTACCGTAATGGTCGGTAATTTATTCTAACACTTACATTAAAATTCGTCTATTTTATTGCTTAGCAAGTGGATTTTGTGGGGAAAAAAGCCGCCCTGTATCTAGTTAAATGGTGTCGGGGCACGTCAGTATTCGGGGACGTCTTTCCCATAAGACAAAATATAGTATATATCGAGATAAAAATCCAGGTAGATCTCACACAGGTAAAGTTACCTTTATGATACAGACTATAATCGCTATAACAACATACTTGCTGGTATATGTTTTTAAAATGTAGGCGTTCCGGGATACAGCCGTGACAAAATGGCGGGCTCAGCCGACTTCTCGCAACACATTTTTGACGTTGCGATTCTCGAGGTTATTAGCTATGTGATAAAACGTATCATACATTTGTGTTCATTTCTTATGAGATTAGAAGAAGCACGTCTCTCGCAAAAATAAGAATCCTATAATAGCGTATGACGATGCCATCCCTGCCTATTTAGTTCGTATATTGCATCGCCTTAAATAGGATTCAGTGTTGTCATTTATGTTTCAAGCAGATCCTATATATACTGTTTAGTAATTGACAAAAATTTAGCGTAATCTCATACAAATGGAGAATTTCTTGCTATATTATTATGATATATTGCAACACTTCCATAAACGAAAATAAAATTCAAAATCTTATATTTGATGCACAAGATGCTATCTAATTTGATTCCCCCACCGCCGACAGGAACGAAATCGAAAAAAACCCTTATCATAAATTTCCATTTACAATACATCGTTTGCGATATAACAAGAAAAAGATAAAATAAATAATCAATAATAAAAATGCGTATTTATGACCTAAGAAAGACAACTTACATCGAAATAATAATAATATGTGATGTTTAATTATAAAAAGCACATATTCAGTAGCTATTTCAAATCTGACCTTCCCCGAACATAGACTTATAAATCAGCCTGTTCTAATGCGTTGCGAACAAATATCTTTAAAACGTCATTAAAATATCTGTTTCCGAATAGTCAGCTCCGAATTGAATTAAAAGTTGTTTTGCTACAGCCTTTCTCTATTTTGACATTTTGTCTGATCTATTTCGGGTATTCCTTTCTAGCTTTTGTAATCAGCAGTTGTTAACCTTATCCGTTCTGAAAGGACGAACAAACCGTGTGTAGTGCCATGTAATTAAATTTATCACATTTGGCACATTTCCGATTTTGTTCAGAATTAGTCCTTGTTTATTAATTTGGTGGTTTATTTTTTTCGTTTTTTTTTTAAATTTAAATTGATCAAATAGATGTCGACATATCTAACGATCTCTCTCGTATGTTATACATCTATATGGTACCTGGATGTTTTTGGATTGCTTTAGTATACCAATATAGCGCTGTCCCACTGAAAGACACGAAAAGCAGTGTATCCTGTCCTGTCAAATTAAATATCCACGACTGCCTTACTTGCAGTACTCTCCAATTCCAATTACTCTAGCACACAAAGTCGACACATCAGTCCATTTTACAAACTCTTAAACTGACAAAGCATTTTAATACTTATAATATAATGATAAATACACAATGATAAAATCAAAAAGACTGCAGATATACATTTTATGATAATGCAGTAAAAGCAAGTTTCTCAATCTGTTTCACATTTCACAAAAACCAAAGTGAGTCGTCTATGATGAAATATTAATTTTCCTGGAAAAGTGCACGGCTGTTGACAAAAGTACACAGGGCTTTAAAGCGTCTGGTGCAGCTTTTTTTTCCACGTAAATGGCAATACGTCAGACAAAATATATTTTAATAGTCATTTTTGTGCCGTAAATCGATAATATCCTTCAGCTGATAATTGACTTAGAGGTTTCTGGAATGTACTCAGCAGATGACTTAGATTTCTATGAGAGTGTTGTCAGTAACGCAAATATTGCTTTCATTTGCCTGCGTTAAGTTTATTCATAGTTCCTTATTCCATTATTTATTCGATTTCCCGAGTAAATATCCAATAACTTATTACATATTAACATAATGAATAATTCAAAATGTCTTATTTAGAATTTTGCTGTTCTATATAACCTTTCAATTCCCTTTCAAATATGAAAAAAAAATATAAAGCACGGTAATTAATTTTCTCGTATTTAGGAGACTAACAATCATAGTCACATTTGAATCAGCTACATTCGTCAGTTAAATACTGCTAATGATATCGTTTTACTTAATATCACATTACTAACCTGTTTCGAGCACGTGCACGAGTTAGTATATTGTTATCAGCTTGCGTTCGTGAATAGCTGTGTGGTATAGTACTTGACTGAGACCACAGGGGCTTGTAACGCCGGAAGACTTGGGCCTGGATCACAGTGACACATAGAAACAGGGGTTCAATGTAACGCTATTTAAAACGTCATAAATATATTACAATCACATACTTTTAAGTACAGTTGACACTTTTGTAATTTTGATTTTTTTAATATCGATGTATACTGTCCAGTCAGTATCCATATGAATCACTAGACCTGTATCTCGGTTTCAAGGTGATATGAACCAGGACAATATAAGAAAGGTTTGATTAGTTTAACGTCCTATTAACAGTCAGGTTTGTTGGTGGAGGAAAGTCAGGTTTGTTGGTGGAGGAAAGCCGGAGTACCCGGAGAAAAACCACCGACCAGCGGTCAGTACCTGGCAACTGCCCCACATGGGATTCGAACTCGCGACCCCGAGGTGGAGGGCATGTGGTAATATGTCGGTACATCTTAACCACTCGGCCCCTATAAGAAAGGAACGTTTTTTGCATTGCAGTGGCTTCAGTACTAAATATAGCTGTACTACATGTATTTACTATCGTGTATAACCGATTAATGAAAATGAAGGTTAATTTTCATTTGCATATGTAAATTGCTCATTTAAATGTGACATACAATTTGGACATAGTAACGACTAATGTTATTTCTGGTGACATCTACCCCACCATCCACCCTTGAGTAATTTTCTTAAAAAAAACCTTCTGAACTCCAAAATCGGGTGGGCAGTTATTTGCATATATGATATCACGATTTTAAAATAATGTTTTGAACTGTAATGTTCTCGTTATATTGATGTTCATGTCGCACAGAATACACGACTCGAATTTTGTTGTGGTATTTGACGTAAAACAAAATTTGTAAAACAAGGTATTTCGAGAAAAAAACATGTTTTGTTTTCTAACGTATCGTAAACGGTACAATGATAATGAAATGGAAGTTTGCGTAATAAAACGAGATGGAACGATCAAGACTTCCACACACACAGACATTATTTTTGAATGTACAGAATATAAAATGATATCCTAATCCTGATTCCAATTTTCATTGAAATTGATGAAATTGTGTATTTTAAAACAATTGGTTTCTTACACCATCATATCAATTAACTCATTCTAAATAAAACGATGCTGTCAATTGCCAAAGATTCAATTGAAAATTCTACTTAGACCAAGAGTGATATTCCTGGCCAGTGTAGGTTGTCACTTGAAACAAAGCTCTCAATATAGTACCTTATTATCCCATTCCACACCCTAGTTACCTTTGCGAGATCTGAGCCGGCCTCCCTCTTTACGGTATCACAACTGTAAATTCTGATCAGTATTCGGTGATATATACTAAATATAACGGTGCATAAAAACGATATTACGTAAGCTAGAATATGGTCTTTGACGGTCTTATCCCGTTTATGTAGTTTGATACTAAAGAGTCCCATTAAAACTGATACAATGTATATATAAAACAGGGCAATTGATTAACTTCCTCTTGTATTTAGGAGACTTTTAATGATAGCCATATTTGAACCAGCTACACTGTTAGTAAAATACTGATTATGATACCGTTTAATTAATGCTGCAATAATAATTATGTTCTGACCTGTTTCGAGGACGTGCGCGAGTTAGTATTTTGTTATCAGCCTGCGCTCGTGTATAGCTACACATGGTATGGTACGCCGGAAGACTGGGACTGGATCATGGTGACAAATAGAAACAGGGGTTCAATGTAACGCTATTTAAAACCTCAGGAATATATTACAATCACAAATATTTAAGTACGGTTGACACCTTTGTATATTATACGCGTATAGTACAGACATGACATCATAATGTTCCCAAAATATATGTGCTATCTGCCCATGATATCAACGGTAAAAATGGAAAGCAAACAATACACAATCTTTAAAAAAAGTTTATTTCTTTTTTAGTGTAATATTGTCATACATCTATGAAAAGGCAAACAATTAGCAACAATTCCTTTCATTTTCATTGCTAAAAACAAATCTGAACCCGTATCATGATATGTACTCTCATTGTAGACGATGTTATTAAAAATATTGTCATTACATTAATACCCGTATTTCTGAAAGCAATGAGCTCTTTAATCAAGTACGTATTATTCATTTTCCAGTTTTGTCTGACTAAATGAAATGAATTAAGTTTATTGTTGACAGGAAGTAGTCGCCGGTCGTGTCCTATACATATACATACAATATATATCGCAGAGACAATGATAAAGGTTCTGATTGAGTTAACCAATATTTTTTTCTGTTGGAAAATATATGTTGTAGCCTAAAAATAAAAAAAAATCGTTGAAAGAAGGATTCGAACTCCTCCTACGCCTTCCAGGTAAGCTTAAAAAATACCGACTCGCTAACCATTCGACTGTTTCGTGGCATATACTTTCTGCTCTTAATTAACATTACATGGGCTTATCAAACATTGCCTATTCATCAGCATGTCCAATTTTGATTTTTTTATATACACTGTTCAGTCAGTATCCATATGAATCTCTAGACTTGCATATCTGTTTCAAGTTGATATGAACCAGGACAATATAAGAAAGGAACGTTTTTTGCATTGCAGTGGCTTCAGTACTCAATATAGCTGTACTACATGTCTTTACTATCGTGTTTAACCGATTAATGAAAATGAAGGTTAATTTTCATTTGCATATGTAAATTGCTCATTTAAATGTGACATACAATTTGGACATAGTAACGACTAATGTTATTTCTGGTGACATCTACCCCACCATCCACCCTTGAGTAATTTTCTTAAAAAAAACCTTCTGAACTCCAAAATCGGGTGGGCAGTTATTTGCATATATGATATCACGATTTTAAAATAATGTTTTGAACTGTAATGTTCTCGTTATATTGATGTTCATGTCGCACAGAATACACGGATCGTATTTTGTTGTGGTATTTGACGTAAAACAAAATTTGTAAAACAAGGTATTTCGAGAAAAAAACATGTTTTGTTTTCTAACGTATCGTAAACGGTACAATGATAATGAAATGGAAGTTTGCGTAATAAAACGAGATTGAACGATCAAGACTTCCACACACACAGACATTATTTTTGAATGTACAGAATATAAAATGATATCCTAATCCTGATTCCAATTTTCATTGAAATTGATGAAATTGTGTATTTTAAAACAATTAGTTTCTTACACCATCATATCAATTAACTCATTCTAAATATAACGATGCTGTCAATTGCCAAAGATTCAATTGAAAATTCTACTTAGACCAAGAGTGATATTCCTGGCCAGTCTAGGTTGTCACTCGAAACAAAGCTCTCAATATAGTACCTTATTATCCCATTCCACACCCTAGTTACATTTGCGAGATCTAAGCCGGCCTCCCTCTTTACGGTATCACAACTGTAAATTCTGATCAGTATTCGGTGATATATACTAAATATAACGGTGCATAAAAACGATATCACGTAAACTAGAAAATGGTCTTTGAAGGTCTTATCCCGTTATATGTAGTTTGAAACTAAAGAGTCCCATTAAAACTGATACCATGTATATATAAAACAGGGCAATTGATTAACTTCCTCTTGTATTTAAGAGACTTTTAATGATAGCCATATTTGAAACAGCTACACTTATCAGTAAAAATACTGATTATGATACCGTTTAATTAATATTGCAATAATAATTATATACGTACATGTTTCGAGGATGTGCGTGAGTTAGTATTTTGTTATCAGCCTGCGCTCGTGTATAGCTATACATGGTATGGTACATGACTGAGACCACAGGGGCTTGTTACGCCGGAAGACTGGGACCTGGATCACGGTGACACATAGAAACAGGGGTTTAATGTAACGCTATTTAAAAACCTCAGGAATATATCACAATAACAAATATTCAAGAACGGTTGACACCTTTGTATATTATACGGTTATAGTACAGACATGACATCATAATGTTCCCAAAATATATGTGCTATCTGCCCATGATATCAACGGTAAAATATGGAAAGCAAACAATACACAATCTTTAAAAAAAGTTTATTTCTTTTTTAGTGTAATATTGTCATACATCTATGAAAAGGCAAACAATTAGCAACAATTCCTTTCATTTTCATTGCTAAAAACAAATCTGAACCCGTATCATGATATGTACTCTCATTGTAGACGATGTTATTAAAATATTGTCAATACCTTAATACCCGTATTTCTGAAAGCAGTGAGCTCTATAATCAAGTTCGTATTATTCATTTTCCAGTTTTGTTTGACTAAATGAAATGAATTAAGTTTATTGTTGACAAGAAGTAGTTTCTGGTCGTGTCCTATACAAATACATACAATATATATCGCAGAGACAATGATAAAGATTCCGATTGAGCTAACCAATATTTTTTTCTGTTGGAAAATATATGTTGTAGCCTAAAAATAAAAACAAATCGTTGAAAGAAGGATTCGAACTCCTCCTATGCCTTCCAGGTAAACTTAAAAAATACCGACTCGCTAACCATTCGACTGTTTCGTGGCATATACTTTCTGCTCTTAATTAACATTACATGGGCTTATCAAACATTGCCTATTCATCAGCATGTCCAATTTTGAATTTGTCTTTTTATATATACACTGTTCAGTCAGTATCCATATGAATCTCTAGACCTGTATCTCTGTTTCAAGGTGATATGAACTAGGACAATTTAAGAAAGAAACATTTTTGCATTGCAATGGCTTCAGTACTCGATATAGCTGTATTATTTACTATCGTGTTTGACCAAATAATGAAAATGAAGGTTAATTTTCATTTGCATATGTAAATTGCTCATTTAAATGTGACATACAATTTGGACATAGTAACGACTAATGTTATTTCTGGTGACATCTACCCCACCATCCACCCTTGAGTAATTTTCATATAAAAAGACTTCTGAACTCCGAAATCGGGTTGACAGTTATTTGCATATATGATATCACGATTTTAAAATAATGTTTTGAACTGTAATGTTCTCGTTATATTGATGTTCATGTCGCACAGAATACACGACTCGAATTTTGTTGTGGTATTTGACGTAAAACAAAATTTGTAAAACAAGGTATTTCGAGAAAAAAACATGTTTTGTTTTCTAACGTATCGTAAACGGTACAATGATAATGAAATGGAAGTTTGCGTAATAAAACGAGATTGAACGATCAAGACTTCCAAACACACAGACATTATTTTTGAATGTACAGAATATAAAATGATATCCTAATCCTGATTCCAATTTTCATTGAAATTGATGAAATTGTGTATTTTAAAACAATTAGTTTCTTACACCATCATATCAATTAACTCATTCTAAATATAACGATGCTGTCAAAATCAATTGAAAATTCTACTTAGACCAAGAGTGATATTCCTGGCCAGTCTAGGTTGTCACTCGAAACAAAGCTCTCAATATAGTACCTTATTATCCCATTCCACACCCTAGTTACATTTGCGAGATCTAAGCCGGCCTCCCTCTTTACGGTATCACAACTGTAAATTCTGATCAGTATTCGGTGATATATACTAAATATAACGGTGCATAAAAACGATATCACGTAAACTAGAAAATGGTCTTTGAAGGTCTTATCCCGTTATATGTAGTTTGAAACTAAAGAGTCCCATTAAAACTGATACCATGTATATATAAAACAGGGCAATTGATTAACTTCCTCTTGTATTTAAGAAACCTTTAATGATAGCCATATTTGAAACAGCTACACTTATCAGTAAAATACTGATTATGATACCGTTTAATTAATATTACAAAAATAATTATGTACGTACATGTTTCGAGGACGTGCACGAGTTAGTATTTTGTTATCAGCCTGCGCTCGTGTATAGCTATACATGGTATGGTACATGACTGAGACCACAGGGGCTTGTTACGCCGGAAGACTGGGACCTGGATCACGGTGACACATAGAAACAGGGGTTTAATGTAACGCTATTTAAAAACCTCAGGAATATATCACAATAACAAATATTCAAGAACGGTTGACACCTTTGTATATTATACGCTTATAGTACAGACATGACATCATAATGTTCCCAAAATATATGTGCTATCTGCCCATGATATCAACGGTAAAATATGGAAAGCAAACAATACACAATCTTTAAAAAAAGTTTATTTCTTTTTTAGTGTAATATTGTCATACATCTATGAAAAGGCAAACAATTAGCAACAATTCCTTTCATTTTCATTGCTAAAAACAAATCTGAACCCGTATCATGATATGTACTCTCATTGTAGACGATGTTATTAAAATATTGTCATTACATTAATACCCGTATTTCTGAAAGCAATGAGCTCTATAATCAAGTTCGTATTATTCATTTTCCAGTTTTGTTCGACTAAATGAAATGAATTAAGTTAATTGTTGACAGGAAGTAGTCGCCGGTCGTGTCCTATACATATACATACACTATTTATCGCAGAGACAACGATAAAGGTACCGATTGAGTAAACCAATATTTTTTCTGTTGGAAAATATATGTTGTAGCCTAAAAATAAAAACAAATCGTTGAAAGAAGGATTCGAACTCCTCCTACGCCTTCCAGGTAAGCTTAAAAAATACCGACTCGCTAACCATTCGACTGTTTCGTGGCATATACTTTCTGCTCTTAATTAACATTACATGGGCTTATCAAACATTGCCTATTCATCAGCATGTCCAATTTTGATTTTATTTATATACACTGTTCAGTCAGTATCCATATGAATCTCTAGACCTGTATCTCTGTTTCAAGGTGATATGAACTAGGACAATTTAAGAAAGAAACATTTTTGCATTGCAATGGCTTCAGTACTCGATATAGCTGTATTATTTACTATCGTGTTTGACCAAATAATGAAAATGAAGGTTAATTTTCATTTGCATATGTAAATTGCTCATTTAAATGTGACATACAATTTGGACATAGTAACGACTAATGTTATTTCTGGTGACATCTACCCCACCATCCACCCTTGAGTAATTTTCATATAAAAATTTTCTGAACTCCAAAATCGGATGGGCAGTTATTTGCATATATGATATCACGATTTTCAAATAATGTTTTGAACTGTAATGTTCTCATTATATTGATGTTCATGTCGCACAGAATACACGACTCGAATTTTGTTGTGGTATTTGACGTAAAACTAAATTTGTAAAACAAGATATTTCGAGAAAAACCATGTTTTGTTTTCTAACGTATCGTAAACGTTGTAATGATAATGAAATGGAAGTTTGCGTAATAAAACGAGATTGAACGATCAAGACTTCCAAACACACAAACATTATTTTTGAATGTACAGAATATAAAATAATATCCTAATCCTGATTCAAATTTTCATTGAAATTGATGAAATTGTGTATTTTAAAACAATTAGTTTCTTACACCATCATATCAATTAACTCATTCTAAATATAACGATGCTGTCAATATTGAAAATTCTATTTAAACCAAGAGTGATATTCCTGGCCAGTCTAGGTTGTCACTCGAAACAAAGCTACCAATACAGTACCTTATTATCCCATTCCACACCCTAGTTACCTTTGCGAGATCTAAGCCGGCCTCCCTCTTTACGGTATCAAAACTGTAAATTCTGATCAGTATTCGGTGATATATACTAAATATAACGGTGCATAAAAACGATATAACGTAAACTAGAAAATGGTCTTTGAAGGTCTTATCCCGTTATATGTAGTTTGAAACTAAAGAGTCCCATTAAAACTGATACCATGTATATATAAAACAGAGCAATTGATTAACTTCCTCTTGTATTTAAAAGACTTTTAATGATAGCCATATTTGAAACAGCTAGACTTATCAGTAAAATACTGATTGTGATACCGTTTAATTAATATTGCAATAATAATTATGTACGTACCTGTTTCGAGGACGTGCGTGAGTTAGTATTTTGTTTTCAGCTTGCGCTCGTGTATAGCTATACATGGTATGGTACATGACTGAGACCACAGGGGCTTGTTACGCCGGAAGACTGGAACCTGGATCACGGTGACACATAGAAACAGGGGTTCGATGTAACGCTATTTAAAAACCTCAGGAATATATCACAATAACAAATATTCAAGTACGGTTGACACCTTTGTATATTATACGCGTATAGTACAGACATGACATCATAATGTTCCCAAAATATATGTGCTATCTGCCCATGATATCAACGGTAAAATATGGAAAGCAAACAATACACAATCTTTAAAAAAAGTTTATTTCTTTTTTAGTGTAATATTGTCATACATCTATGAAAGGCAAACAATTAGCAACAATTCCTTTCATTTTCATTGCTAAAAACAAATCTGAACCCGTATCATGATATGTACTCTCATTGTAGACGATGTTATTAAAATATTGTCAATACATTAATACCCGTATTTCTGAAAGCAGTGAGCTCTATAATCAAGTTCGTATTATTCATTTTCCAGTTTTGTTTGACTAAATGAAATGAATTAAGTTTATTGTTGACAAGAAGTAGTTTCTGGTCTTGTCCTATACAAATACATACAATATATATCGCAGAGACAATGATAAAGATTCCGATTGAGCTAACCAATATTTTTTCTGTTGGAAAATATATGTTGTAGCCTAAAAATAAAAACAAATCGTTGAAAGAAGGATTCGAACTCCTCCTATGCCTTCCAGGTAAGCTTAAAAAATACCGACTCGCTAACCATTCGACTGTTTCGTGGCAAATACTTTCTGCTCTTAATTAACATTACATGGGCTTATCAAACATTGCCTATTCATCAGCATGTCCAATTTTGAATTTGTCTTTTTATATATACACTGTTCAGTCAGTATCCATATGAATCTCTAGACTTGCATCTCTGTTTCAAGGTGATATGAACTAGGACAATTTAAGAAAGAAACATTTTTGCATTGCAATGGCTTCAGTACTCGATATAGCTGTATTATTAACTATCGTGTTTGACCAAATAATGAAAATGAAGGTTAATTTTCATTTGCATATGTAAATTGCTCATTTAAATGTGACATACAATTTGGACATAGTAACGACTAATGTTATTTCTGGTGACATCTACCCCACCATCCACCCTTGAGTAATTTTCATATAAAAAGACTTCTGAACTCCGAAATCGGTTGACAGTTATTTGCATATATGATATCACGATTTTAAAATAATGTTTTGAACTGTTATGTTCTCGTTATATTAATGTTCATGTCGTACAGAATACACGACTCGAATTTTGTTGTGGTATTTGACGTAAAACAAAATTTGTAAAACAAGGTATTTCGAGAAAAAAACATGTTTTGTTTTCTAACGTATCGTAAACGGTACAATGATAATGAAATGGAAGTTTGCGTAATAAAACGAGATTGAACGATCAAGACTTCCACACACACAGACATTATTTTTGAATGTACAGAATATAAAATGATATCCTAATCCTGATTCAAATTTTCATTGAAATTGATGAAATGGTGTATTTTAAAACAATTAGTTTCTTACACCATCATATCAATTAACTCATTCTAAATATAACGATGCTGTCAATATTGAAAATTCTATTTAAACCAAGAGTGATATTCCTGGCCAGTCTAGGTTGTCACTCGAAACAAAGCTACCAATACAATACCTTATTATCCCATTCCACAGCCTAATTACCTTTGCGAGATCTGAGCCGGCCTCCCTCTTTTCGGTATCACAACTCTGAATTCTGATCAGTATTCGGTGATATATACTAAATATAACGGTGCATAAAAACGATATCACGTAAACTAGAAAATGGTCTTTGAAGGTCTTATCCCGTTATATGTAGTTTGAAACTAAAGAGTCCCATTAAAACTGATACCATGTATATATAAAACATGGCAATTGATTAACTTCCTCTTGTATTTAAGAAAACTTTAATGATAGCCATATTTGAAACAGCTACACTTATCAGTAAAATACTGATTATGATACCGTTTAATTAATATTACAAAAATAATTATGTACCTACATGTTTCGAGGACGTGCGCGAGTTAGTATTTTGTTATCAGCTTGCGCTCGTGTATAGCTATACATGGTATGGTACGCCGGAAGACTGGGACCTGGATCACGGTGACACATAGAAACAGGGGTTTAATGTAACGCTATTTAAAAACCTCAGGATTATATCACAATAACAAATATTCAAGAACGGTTGACACCTTTGTATATTATACGCTTATAGTACAGACATGACATCATAATGTTCCCAAAATATATGTGCTATCTGCCCATGATATCAACGGTAAAATATGGAAAGCAAACAATACACAATCTTTAAAAAAAGTTTATTTCTTTTTTAGTGTAATATTGTCATACATCTATGAAAAGGCAAACAATTAGCAACAATTCCTTTCATTTTCATTGCTAAAAACAAATCTGAACCCGTATCATGATATGTACTCTCATTGTAGACGATGTTATTAAAATATTGTCATTACATTAATACCCGTATTTCTGAAAGCAATGAGCTCTATAATCAAGTACGTATTATTCATTTTCCAGTTTTGTTCGACTAAATGAAATGAATTAAGTTAATTGTTGACAGGAAGTAGTCGCCGGTCGTGTCCTATACATATACATACACTATTTATCGCAGAGACAACGATAAAGGTACCGATTGAGTAAACCAATATTTTTTTCTGTTGGAAAATATATGTTGTAGCCTAAAAAATAAAAACAAATCGTTGAAAGAAGGATTCGAACTCCTCCTATGCCTTCCAGGTAAGATTAAAAAATACTGATTCGCTAACCATTCGACTGTTTCGTGGACATATACTTTCTGCTCTTAATTAACATTACATGGGCTTATCAAACATTGCCTATTCATCAGCATGTCCAATTTTGATTTTTGTTTATATACACTGTTCAGTCAGTATCCATATGAATCTCTAGACCTGTATCTCTGTTTCAAGGTGATATGAACAAGGACAATTTAAGAAAGAAACATTTTTTGCATTGCAATGGCTTCAGTACTCGATATAGCTGTATTATTTACTATCGTGTTTGACCAAATAATGAAAATGAAGGTTAAATTTTCATTTGCATATGTAAATTGCTCATTTAAATGTGACATACAATTTGGACATAGTAACGACTAATGTTATTTCTGGTGACATCTACCCCACCATCCACCCTTGAGTAATTTTCATAAAAAAATTTCTGAACTCCAAAATCGGGTGGGCAGTTATTTGCATATATGATATCACGATTTTAAAATAATGTTTTGAACTGTAATGTTCTCGTTATATTGATGTTCATGTCGCACAGAATACACGACTCGAATTTTGTTGTGGTATTTGACGTAAAACAAAATTTGTAAAACAAGGTATTTCGAGAAAAAAACATGTTTTGTTTTCTAACGTATCGTAAACGTTGTACAATGATAATGAAATGGAAGTTTGCGTAATAAAACGAGATTGAACGATCAAGACTTCCACACACACAGACATTATTTTTGAATGTACAGAATATAAATTGATATCCTAATCCTGATTCAAATTTTCATTGAAATTGATGAAATTGTGTATTTTAAAACAATTAGTTTCTTACACCATCATATCAATTAACTCATTCTAAATATAACGATGCTGTCAATATTGAAAATTCTATTTAAACCAAGAGTGATATTCCTGGCCAGTCTAGGTTGTCACTCGAAACAAAGCTCCAATACAGTACCTTATTATCCCATTCCACACCCTAGTTACCTTTGCGAGATCTAAGCCGGCCTCCCTCTTTACGGTATCACAACTGTAAATTCTGATCAGTATTCGGTGATATATACTAAATATAACGGTGCATAAAAACGATATCACGTAAACTAGAAAATGGTCTTTGAAGGTCTTATCCCGTTATATGTAGTTTGAAACTAAAGAGTCCCATTAAAACTGATACCATGTATATATAAAACAGGGCAATTGATTAACTTCCTCTTGTATTTAAGAGACTTTTAATGATAGCCATATTTGAAACAGCTACACTTATCAGTAAAATACTGATTATGATACCGTTTAATTAATATTGCAATAATAATTATGTACGTACATGTTTCGAGGACGTGCGTGAGTTAGTATTTTGTTATCAGCCTGCGCTCGTGTATAGCTATACATGGTATGGTACATGACTGAGACCACAGGGGCTTGTTACGCCGGAAGACTGGGACCTGGATCACGGTGACACATAGAAACAGGGGTTAATGTAACGCTATTTAAAAACCTCAGGAATATATTACAATAACAAATATTTAAGAACGGTTGACACCTTTGTATATTATACGCGTATAGTACAGACATGACATCATAATGTTCCCAAAATATATGTGCTATCTGCCCATGATATCAACGGTAAAATATGGAAAGCAAACAATACACAATCTTTAAAAAAAGTTTTATTTCTTTTTTAGTGTAATATTGTCATACATCTATGAAAAGGCAAACAATTAGCAACAATTCCTTTCATTTTCATTGCTAAAAACAAATCTGAACCCGTATCATGATATGTACTCTCATTGTAGACGATGTTATTAAAATATTGTCAATACATTAATACCCGTATTTCTGAAAGCAGTGAGCTCTATAATCAAGTTCGTATTATTCATTTTCCAGTTTTGTTTGACTAAATGAAATGAATTAAGTTTATTGTTGACAAGAAGTAGTTTCTGGTCGTGTCCTATACAAATACATACAATATATATCGCAGAGACAATGATAAAGATTCCGATTTGAGCTAAACCAATATTTTTTTCTGTTGGAAAATATATGTTGTAGCCTAAAAATAAAAACAAATCGTTGAAAGAAGGATTCGAACTCCTCCTATGCCTTCCAGGTAAACTTAAAAAATACCGACTCGCTAACCATTCGACTGTTTCGTGGCATATACTTTCTGCTCTTAATTAACATTACATGGGCTTATCAAACATTGCCTATTCATCAGCATGTCCAATTTTGATTTTGTTTATATACACTGTTCAGTCAGTATCCATATGAATCTCTAGACCTGTATCTCTGTTTCAAGGTGATATGAACTAGGACAATTTAAGAAAGAAACATTTTTGCATTGCAATGGCTTCAGTACTCGATATAGCTGTATTATTTACTATCGTGTTTGACCAAATAATGAAAATGAAGGTTAATTTTCATTTGCATATGTAAATTGCTCATTTAAATGTGACATACAATTTGGACATAGTAACGACTAATGTTATTTCTGGTGACATCTACCCCACCATCCACCCTTGAGTAATTTTCATATAAAAAAAATTCTGAACTCCGAAATCGGGTTGACAGTTATTTGCATATATGATATCACGATTTTAAAATAATGTTTTGAACTGTAATGTTCTCGTTATATTGATGTTCATGTCGTACAGAATACACGACTCGAATTATCTTGTGCATTTGACGTAAAACAAAATTTGTAAAACAAGGTATTTCGAGAAAAAAACATCAAGTTTTGTTTCCTAACGTATTCGTAAACGTTACAATAATAATGAAATGGAAGTTTGCGTAATAAAACGAGATTGAACGATCAAGACTTCCACACACACAGACATTATTTTTGAATGTACAGAATATAAAATGATATCCTAATCCTGATTCCAATTTTTCATTGAAATTGATGAAATTGTGTATTTTAAAACAATTAGTTTCTTACACCATCATATCAATTAACTCATTCTAAATATAACGATGCTGTCAATATTGAAAATTCTATTTAAACCAAGAGTGATATTCCTGGCCAGTTTAGGTTGTCACTCGAAACAAAGCTACCAATACAGTACCTTATTATCCCATTCCACAGCCTAATTACCTTTGCGAGATCTAAGCCGGCCTCCCTCTTTTCGGTATCACAACTCTGAATTCTGATCAGTATTCGGTGATATATACTAAATATAACGGTGCATAAAAACGATATCACGTAAACTAGAAAATGGTCTTTAAAGGTCTTATCCCGTTATATGCAGTTTGAAACTAAAGAGTCCCATTAAAACTGATACAATGTATATATAAAACAGGGCAATTGATTAACTTCCTCTTGTATTTAAGAGACTTTTAATGATAGCCATATTTAAACCAGCTACACTTATCAGTAAAATACTGATTATGATACCGTTTAATTAATATTACAAAAATAATTATGTACTTACATGTTTCGAGGACGTGCGCGAGTTAGTATTTTGTTATCAGCCTGCGCTCGTGTATAGCTATACATGGTATGGTACATGACTGAGACAACAGGGGCTTGTTAACGCCGGAAGACTGGGACCTGGATCACGGTGACACATAGAAACAGGGGTTCAATGTAACGCTATTCAAAAACCTCAGGAATATATTACAATCACAAATATTTAAGTATGTTGACACCTTTGTATATTAATACGCGTATAGTACAGACATGACATCATAATGTTCCCAAAAAATATGTGTCTATCTGCCCATGATATCAACGGTAAAATATGGAAAGCAAACAATACACAATCTTTAAAAAAAAGTTTATTTCTTTTTTAGTGTAATATTGTAATACATCTATGAAAAGGCAAACAATTAGCAACAATTCCTTTCATTTTCATTGCTAAAAACAAATCTGAACCCGTATCATGATATGTACTCTCATTGTAGACGATGTTATTAAAACATTGTCAATACCTTAATACCCGTATTTCTGAAAGCAGTGAGCTCTATATCAAGTTTGTATTATTCATTTTCCAGTTTTGTTCGACTAAATGAAATGAAATTTATTGTTGACAGGAAGTAGTCGCTGGTCGTGTCCTATACATATACATACAATATATATCGCAGAGACAGTGATAAAGATTCCGATTGAGTTAACCAATATTTTTTTTCTGTTGGAAAATATATGTTGTAGCCTAAAAATAAAAACAAATCGTTGAAAGAAGGATTCGAACTCCTCCTACGCCTTCCAGGTAAGCTTAAAAAATACCGACTCGCTAACCATTCGACTGTTTCGTGGCAAATACTTTCTGCTCTTAATTAACATTACATGGGCTTATCAAACATTGCCTATTCATCAGCATGTCCAATTTTGAATTTGTCTTTTATATATACACTGTTCAGTCAGTATCCATATGAATCTCTAGACTTTGCATATCTGTTTCAAGTTGATATGAACCAGGACAATATAAGAAAGGAACGTTTTTTTTTGCATTGCAGTGGCTTCAGTACTCAATATAGCTGTACTACATGTCTTTACTATCGTGTTTAACCGATTAATGAAAATGAAGGTTAATTTTCATTTGCATATGTAAATTGCTCATTTAAAATGTGACATACAATTTTGGACATAGTAACGACTAATGTTATTTCTGGTGACATCTACCCCACCATCCACCCTTGAGTAATTTTCTTAAAAAAAACCTTCTGAACTCCAAAATCGGGTGGGCAGTTATTTGCATATATGATATCACGATTTTAAAATAATGTTTTGAACTGTAATGTTCTCGTTATATTGATGTTCATGTCGCACAGAATACACGACTCGAATTTTGTTGTGTGTATTTGACGTAAAACAAAATTTGTAAAACAAGGTATTTCGAGAAAAAAACATGTTTTTGTTTCTAACGTATTGTAAACGGTACAATGATAATGAAATGGAAGTTTGCGTAATAAAACGAGATTGAACGATCAAGACTTCCACACACACAGACATTATTTTTGAATGTACAGAATATAAAATGATATCCTAATCCTGATTCCAATTTTCATTGAAATTGATGAAATTGTGTATTTTAAAAAATTGGTTTCTTACACCATCATATCAATTAACTCATTCTAAATAAAACGATGCTGTCAATTGCCAAAGATTCAATTGAAAATTCTACTTAGACCAAGAGTGATATTCCTGGCCAGTCTAGGTTGTCACTCGAAACAAAGCTCTCAATATAGTACCTTATTATCCCATTCCACACCCTAGTTACCTTTGCGAGATCTAAAGCCGGCCTCCCT
The DNA here is from genome assembly GCF_041381155.1 of Argopecten irradians. Classification (NCBI taxonomy): domain Eukaryota; kingdom Metazoa; phylum Mollusca; class Bivalvia; order Pectinida; family Pectinidae; genus Argopecten; species Argopecten irradians. The sequence goes on from NC_091138.1 coordinate 41,290,086, forward strand.
CTTTACGGTATCACAACTGTAAATTCTGATCAGTATTCGGTGATATATACTAAATATAACGGTGCATAAAAACGATATCACGTAAACTAGAAAATGGTCTTTGAAGGTCTTATCCCGGTATATGTAGTTTGAAACTAAAGAGTCCCATTAAAACTGATACAATGTATATATAAAACAGGGCAATTGATTAACTTCCTCTTGTATTTAGGAACTTTTAATGATAGCCATATTTAAACCAGCTACACTTATCAGTAAAATACTGATTATGATACCGTTTAATTAATATTGCAATAATAATTATATACGTACAATGTTTCGAGGATGTGCGTGAGTTAGTATTTTGTTATCAGCCTGCGCTCGTGTATAGCTAATGTATATATGGTATAGTACATGAAAGAGGCAGCAGGGGCTTGTAACGCCAGAAGACTGGGACCTGGATCACAATGACACATAGAAACAGGGGTTCAATGTAAACGCTATCTAAAAACCTCATGAATATATTACAATCAAAATATTTAAGAATGCTTGACACCTTTGTATATAATACGCGTATAGTATAGACATGACATCAAAATGTTCCCAAAATATATGTGTCATATGCCCGTGATATCGACGGTAAAAATATGGAAAGCAACAATACACAATCTTTAAAAAAAGTTTATTTCTTTTTTAATGTAATATTGTAATACATCTATGAAAAGGCAAACAATTAGTAAAAATTCCTTTCATTTTCATTGCTAAAACAAATCTGAACCCGTATCATGATATGCACTCTCATTGCAGACGATGTTATTGAAAACATTGCCAATACATTAATACCCGTATTTTTGGACTCTATAGTAGTACGTATTATTCTTTTTCCAGTTTTGTTCGACTAAATGAAATGATAAATTTATTGTTGACAGGAAGTAGTCGCTGGTCGTGTCCTATACATATACATACAATATATATCGCAGAGACAGTGATAAAGATTCCGGTTGAGTTAACAAAATTTTTTTCTGTTGGAAAATATATGTTGTAGCCTAAAAAATAAAAACAAATCGTTGAAAGAAGGATTCGAACTCCTCCTATGCCTTCCAGGTAAACTTAAAATATACCGACTCGCTAACCATTCGACTGTTTCGTGGCACATACTATCTGCTCTTAATTAACATTACATGGGCTTATCAAACATTGCCTATTCATCAGCATGTCCAATTTTGATTTTGTTTTATATACACTGTTCAGTCAGTATCCATATGAATCTCTAGACTGTATCTCTGTTTCAAGGTGATATGAACTAGGACAATTTAAGAAAGAAAACATTTTTGCATTGCAATGGCTTCAGTACTCGATATAGCTGTACTATTTACTATCGTGTTTGACCAAATAATGAAAATGAAGGTTTAATTTTCATTTGCATATGTAAATTGCTCATTTAAATGTGACATACAATTTGGACATAGTAACGACTAATGTTATTTCTGGTGACATCTACCCCACCATCCACCCTTGAGTAATTTTCATATAAAAAAACTTCTGAACTCCGAAAAACGGGTTGACAGTTATTTGCATATATGATATCACGATTTTAAAATAATGTTTTGAACTGTAATGTTCTCGTTATATTGATGTTCATGTCGTACAGAATACACGACTCGAATTATCTTGTTGCATTTGACGTAAAACAAAATTTGTAAAACAAGGTATTTCGAGAAAAAAATCAAGTTTTGTTTCCTAACGTATTATAAACGTTACAATAATAATGAAATGGAAGTTTGCGTAATAAAACGAGATTGAACGATCAAGACTTCCACACACACAGACATTATTTTTGAATGTACAGAATATAAAATGATATCCTAATCCTGATTCCAATTTTCATTGAAATTGATGAAATTGTGTATTTTAAAACAATTAGTTTCTTACACCATCATATCAATTAACTCATTCTAAATATAACGATGCTGTCAATATTGAAAATTCAATTAAACCAAGAGTGATATTCCTATTAACCAAGAGTGATATTCCTGGCCAGTTTAGGTTGCTTCACTCGACCAAAAAAAGCTTTAGTTGTCACTCGAAAACAAAGCTATCCAATACAGTACCTTATTATCCCATTCCACAGCCTAATTACCTTTTGCGAGATCTAAGCCGGCCTCCCTCTTTTCGGTATCACAACTCTGAATTCTGATCAGTATTCGGTGATAATATACTAAATATAACGGTGCATGAAAACGATATCACGTAATCTAGAAAATGATCTTTGAAGGTCTTATCTCGGTAAATGCAGTTTGAAACTAAAGAGTCCAAATAAAACTGATACAATGTGTATATAAAACTGGGGCAATTGATTATCATCCTCTAGTATTTAGGAGACTTTTAATGATAGCCATATTTAAACCAGCTTACACTTATCAGTAAGATACTGATTATGATACCGTTTAATTAATATTGCAATAATAATTATGTACTTACCTGTTTCGAGCACGTGCACGAGCTAGTATTTTGTTATCAGTCTGCGCTCGAGTATAGCTAATGTATATATGGTATAGTATCGTACATGAAAGAGGCAGCAGGGGCTTGTAACGCCAGAAGACTGGGACCTGGATCACAATGACACATGAAACAGGGGTTCAATGTAACGCTATCTAAAAATCATGAATATATTACAATAAAAAAATATTTAAGTATGCTTGACACCTGTGTACTATAATACGCGTATAGTATAGACATGACATCATAAATGTTCCAAAAATATGTGTCATATGCCCGTGATATCGACGGTAAAATATGGAAAGCAAGCAATACACAATCTTTAAAAAAAGTTTATTCCTTTTTAATGTAATATTGTAATACATCTATGAAAAGCAAACAATTAGTAAAAATTCCTTTCATTTTCATTGCTAAAAACAAATCTGAACCCCGTATCATGATATGCACTCTCATTGCAGACGATGTTATTGAAAACATTGCCAATACATTAATACCCGTATTTTTGGAAAGTAGTAACGTATTATTCTTTTTCCAGTTTTGTTCGACTAAATGAAATGAATTTAATTATTTGACAGGAAGTAGTCGCTGCTCGTGTCCTATACATATACATACAATATATATCGCAGAGACAGTGATAAAGATTCGGTTGAGTTAACAATATTTTTTTTCTCTTGGAAAAATATATGTTGTAGGCCTAAAAATAAAAACAAACTCGTTGAAAGAAGGATTCGAAACTCCTCCTATGCCTTCCAGGTAAACTTAAAAATATACCGGACTCGCTAACCATTCGACTGTTTCGTGGCACATACTATCTGCTCTTAATTAACATTACATGGGCTTATCAAACATTGCCTATTCATCAGCATGTCCAATTTTGATTTTGTTTATATACACTGTTCAGTCAGTATCCATATGAATCTCTAGACCTGTATCTCTGTTTCAAGGTGATATGAACTAGGACAATTTAAGAAAGAAACATTTTTGCATTGCAATGGCTTCAGTACTCGATATAGCTGTACTATTTACTATCGTGTTTGACCAAATAATGAAATGAAGGTTAATTTTCATTTGCAATATGTAAATTGCTCATTTAAATGTGACATACAATTTGGACATAGTAACGACTAATGTTATTTCTGGTGACATCTACCCCACCATCCACCCTTGTGTAATTTTCATATAAAAATAAACTTCTGAACTCGAAAACGGGTTGACAGTTATTTGCATATATGATATCACGATTTTAAAATAATGTTTTGAACTGTAATGTTCTCGTTATATTGATGTTCATGTCGTACAGAATACACGACTCGAATTATCTTGTTGCATTTGACGTAAAACAAAATTTGTAAAAACAAGGTATTTCGAGAAAAAAATCAAGTTTTGTTTCCTAACGTATTATAAACGTTACAATAATAATGAAATGGAAGTTTGCGTAATAAAACGAGATTGAACGATCAAGACTTCCACACACACAGACATTATTTTTGAATGTACAGAATATAAAAATGATTATCCTAATCCTGATTCCAATTTTCATTGAAATTGATGAAATTGTGTATTTTTAAAACAATTAGTTTCTTACACACCATCATATCAATTAACTCATTCTAAATATAAAGATTGCTGTCAATATTGAAAAATTCTATTTAAACCAAGAGTGATATTCTGGCCAGTTTAGGTTGTCACTCGAAACAAAGCTACCAATACCAGTACCTTATTATCCCATTCCACCAGCCTAATTACCTTGCGAGATCTAAGCCGGCCTCCCTCTTTTCGGTATCACAACTCTGAATTCTGATCAGTATTCGGTGATATATACTAAATATAACGGTGCATGAAAACGATATCACGTAAACTAGAAAATGGTCTTTGAAGGTCTTATCCCGTTTATATGTAGTTTGAAACTAAAGAGTCCCATTAAAACTGATACCATGTATATATAAAACAGGGCAATTGATTAACTTCCTCTTGTATTTAAGAAAACTTTAATGATAGCCATATTTGAAACAGCTACACTTATCAGTAAAAATACTGATTATGATACCGTTTAATTAATATTGCAATAATAAATGTACGTACCTGTTTCGAGGACGTGCACGAGTTAGTATTTTGTTATCAGCTTGCGCACGTGTATAGCTAGTACATGGTATGGTACATGACTGAGACCACAGGGGCTTGTTACGCCGGAAGACTGGGACCTGGATCACGGTGACACATAGAAACAGGGGTTTAATGTAACGCTAATTTAAAAACTCAGGAATATATTACAATAACAAATCTATTTAAGTATAGTTGACACCTTTGTATATTATACGCGTTATAGTACAGACATGGACATCATAATGTTCCAAAATATATGTGCTATCTGCCATGATATCAACGGTAAAATATGGAAAGCAAACAATACACAATCTTTAAAAAAAGTTTATTTCTTTTTTAGTGTAATATTGTCATACATCTATTGAAAGGCAAACAATTAGCAACAATTCCTTTCATTTTCATTGCTAAAAAACAAATCTGAACCCGTATCATGATATGTTACTCTCATTGTAGACGATGTTATTAAAATATTGTCAATACATTAATACCCGTATTTCTGAAAGCAGTGAGCTCTATAATCAAGTTTTTATTATTCATTTTCCAGTTTTGTTTGACTAAATGAATGAATTAAGTTTATTGTTGACAAGAAGTAGGTTTCTGGTCGTGTCCTAAACAAATACATACAATATATATCGCAGAGACAATGATAAAGATTCCGATTGAGCTAACCATATTTTTTTTTTCTGTTGGAAAATATAATGTTGTAGCCTAAAAAATAAAAACAAATCGTTGAAAGAAGGATTCGAACTCCTCCTATGCTTCCAGGTAAAACTTAAAAAATACCGACTCGCTAACCATTCGACTGTTTCGTGGCACATACTTTCCGCTCTTAATTAACATTACATGGGCTGTATCAAACATTGCCTATTCATCAGCATGTCCAATTTTGATTTTGTTTAATATACACTGTTCAGTCAGTATCCATATGAATCTCTAGACCTGTATCTCTGTTTCAAGGTGATATGAACTAGGACAATTTAGAAAGAAACATTTTTGCATTGCAATGGCTTCAGTAATCGATATAGCTGTACTATTTACTATCGTGTTTGACCAAATAATGAAAATGTAGGTTAATTTTCATTTGCATATGTAAATTGCTCATTTAAACTGTGACATACAATTTGGACTATAGTATACGACTAATGTTATTTCTGGTGACATCAACCCCACCTTGCCACCCTTGTGTAATTATTCATATAAAAAAACTTCTGAACTCCGACGAAACGGGTTGACATTTTATTTGCATATATGATATCAGATTTTAAAAATATTGTTTTGAACTGTAATGTTCACCGTTATATTGATGTTCATGTCGTACAGAATACCACGACTCGAATTATCTTGTTGCATTTGACGTAAAACCAAATTTGGTAAAACAATTGATTATTTCGAGTAAAAATCAAGTTTTGTTTTTCCTAAGGTATTATAAACGTTACAATAATATTGAAATGGAAGTTTGCTGTAATAAAACGAGATTGATCGATCATGACTTCCTCACACACAGACATTATTTTTGAATGTAAGGAATTTAAAATGATTATCCTAATCCTGATTCCCAATTTTCATTGTAATTGATGAAATTGTGTATTTTAAAACCATTCGGTTCTTATACCATCATTCAATTATCTCATTCTAAATATAAGGAAGCTGTCAATATTGAAAATTCTATTTACAACATAGAGTGATATATCTGGACCAGTTTTGGTTGTCCATCTGAAACAAAGTACAATACAGTCCCTTAATTAATCATTCCACGCCTAATTAGGTTTTGCGAGATCTAAGCCGGCCTCCCTCTTTTCGGTATCAAAAAATTGGAATTTATGATCAGTATTCGGTGATATATTATTATAATATAACGGTGCATGACAAACGATATCACGTAATCTAGAAAATGATCTTTGAAGGTTCTTATCTCGGTAAATGCAGTTTGAAAAACTAAAGAGTCCACAAATAAAATGATACAATGTGTATTATAAAAACAGGGCAATTGATTATTCATCCTCTAGTATTTAGGAGACTTTAATGATAGCCATATTTAAACCAGCTACACTTATCTCAGTAAGATACTGATTATGATACCGTTTAATTAATATTGCAAAATAATTATATACTTCTACCTGTTTCCGAGCACGTGCACGAGCTAGTATTTTGTTATCAGCCTGCGCTCGAGTATAGCTAATTGTATTATCTTGGTATAGTACATGTAAAGAGGCAGCAGGCGCTTGTAAACGCCAGGAAGACTGGGACCTGGATCACAATGGACACATAGAAATCAGGGGTTCAATGTAACGCTATCTAAAAACATCCTGAATCTTATTACAATAAAAAATATTTTAAGTATGCTTGACACCTTTGGTATTATAATACGCGTTATAGTATAGACATGACATTCAAAAATGTTCCCAAAAATATGTGTCATATGCCCGTGATTATCGACGGTAAAATATGGAAAGCAAGCAATACACAATTCTTTAACAAAAAAGTTTATTCCTTTTTTAATGTTATATTGTATATATCTATGAAAAGGCAAAACAATTAGTTAAAATATTCTTTCATTTTCATTGCTAAAACAATATTCCACGAAACGTATCCATGATATGCATCATTGTCAATGACGATGTTATTTGAAATCATAGCATTGCCAATAACATTAATACCCGTATTTTTTGGAAGTAGTACAGTATTATTATTTTTCCAGTTTTGTTGTCGACTAAATGAAATGAAACTGAATTTATTATTGATGCTGGAAGTAGTCGCTGGTCGTGGTCCTTATACATACCTATACATACAATATATATCGCAGAGACAGTGATAAAGATTCCGGTTGAGTTAATAACAACTATATTTTTTTATCTCTTGGTAACATATATGTTGTAAGATGAAAGAAGATTCAAAGGAAGATGAGCCGTCATCAGAAGTGAACATAGGTATGGGTAGGTACTCGATAACTAACCATTGACCAAACACAACAAGGACGTTGTTACCGCGAAAAGTTGATGACGATTCAAGACTATTTGAAGTTGGTGACCACGGCTGTTCTCATATCCGTTGATTCTGGGACCACTTAAACGTGCATTAAGATCACCCATAATAATAACTGAACCTTCAGAAAGGAACGACGCGCAGAATTCGTTTAATTTTGCAACATATTCAGAAAAAGTATCTGCACCATAACGAGATGTCGGAAGATAAACTTGCATTATGAATACCACGCTTGAGTTCAAAGATAATTTCAGTATTGCGATTCGATCATCAGCAGAATCAATTACCGTCACCCGACTTGAAAGATCTTTGCGCCATAATAAAGCGACGCCTCCCTTGCGCCTTCTGTCATGAGCTAAAGGATGAAGTGAAAAGTCAGAGATGACGTGACTGGCATAGTCACTATGTATACTCTGAAATAGATGTCTTTGCTCTTCAAGTAACCAATGCTCTGATATGCCACATATGTCGATGTTATGTGAAGTGAGGGCAGTGTTAAGGTGCGAAGCCGCTGACATAATGCCAGTAACATTCCATGACATAAACCGGATCGAAGCCATGACGAATAGAATAACAGATACATAAAGAGTCGTGGGCTTAAACTGTCATTATTAACATTGGAGGATTCATCACTTTCACCGTAGTACTGGTTTTTTGAATACCATTTCCTGACTCGTAATCCGTTGGGCCAGAATTTTTCAGATTTTGTTCTCCCGACGTCAGACGAAAGTATGTTGCCTTGAGCAGAAACGCTGTGCTTTATCTTACTTTTCATGATGCGAATGAAAGTAGCCGTTACCCCGCGTTCGCTTAGATAAGATTGAATATCATTGAATGTACATGACGCTGACATGCCGCAAAGAAAAAGACGGGTAGTCTTATTTCTCACCACGGCGACGAATCCACTCGAAGAGGGAGGATCTTGAGGTTTGCAAGTGATATGCTTACCAGAAGATGCTGGCGAAGGAGAGACAGGAACAGAATGATCACCATGATGACGAGAAGAGGTCAAAGACTTCTTACTGCTATCCTTGTTCATAGTAGAATTCTTAGGGTCTACCAAACTCCGACCTTTAACTGGAGTATCGTGAAGAGTTTTGGACGACAAGGAATGATTACCAGCCACTGGTACGCTTGGAGATTCCTTACTCTCTGAGGCAACAGATGACCATGAAACATCACTCGGACGAGGGTGTTTTTGTCGTAATCTTTATTGGCGGAGTAGAGTCGGGAGATGACTCAGAAGAAATAAGAGCTTCAGATACAAACTTCCGAACTTCAACTAATTGAGCACCTATTTCTTCAGCGAAACCATTGATAGCTGCGTCGACTTTTCTTTGGGATTGTTCCTGAATCTCCTGAATATTAGCATCTGTTGTCTTCACACGCGATTTCACTGACGAAACAGAGTCGGAAACGGAAGAAATGGATGACTTGCAGACAGACAAATCACTTTCAACACACGATAGTTTACCTTTGATTTCCTTTACGTCGTTGTGTAGTGATTTTACGTTGGCGAAGCGTTCATCGTTAATTCTAGTTAACCCAAGAGTATTCTCTTTAACAGACTGGTTGATATCGGTGATATCGCCCCCAACAGACTTCCTGAAACGGTCTAACGACAAGGTTTTTGACGCGATCAGATGTAACCTATCAGACAAACCTTTCATCTCGGCACAGTTTGCAATATCATTAGCGAAGACTTTGTCTATCACTCGAATGGAAGAATTCAAATCATTTTGGAGCACCTCCATGTCTGATACAATGGATTTTTGATCGTTCACAATCTTTTCCACTTGAACATTGAGATGCTCTTGCAACTCGTGTGTGATTTTCCTTAGGTTTGCCATTTCATATTTGATAGAGTCAATATCAGCACACATACCTGATACACTATTATCTACGAAAACAGGAGTTTCATGTTGACTGTTCTTTAAAGAGTTCGTAGACAGCTTTTGTGATGAAAATAACTCATTCAGATCACCATCATGGTCCCCTTGCAGAAACTGATGAAGGACAAAACAGTCACGAGCATATTTCACCTGAGCTGAATACTTTGTGGTAGACTTTCTAGAAACAAGGCGAGTTGAAGGACAATCTTTCATGTGTTAGTGTCGTAATATAGACATCTTTGGGAAGACCAAGAAGTGCATTGTCAAAGGCACTCGACTCATCTACATGTGAGCCACAAATACTGTCATTAAGTCTCTCTTTAGTAGAAGAGCAAACGGGCAAACTGACAGGAACGAGTTCCGTATATGAGACACTGGAGTCACAATGTTCGTCCATTTTCAAGCGTAAGACTTTCAGCACCGTGAGAGAATTATGTCAACTAGAGCGTGACGATTTTTCGACCGTACATTGCCTAAGGCACAGTTCTTGTATGTAAGCTTATACAGGTAAGGCTATTAATAGCTCAATACATGTCCAACGATATAGTCTATTGTCATTCAAAATCATCAAAAATGCCACAAGATCAATAAAGTTCCAAAAAATAGAAATCACAATTGAATGCAGACATGCTTTACGAACCTCTGTGCAAAAATCCAGAAGTGGAAACGTTGAATTTCTGTCTGTATAACACAATGAGCTGGGAGCTCGTGCACACCTGTGATCGTCACCATATATCAATCGAATATCATCAGGTTAATTTTCATTTGCATATGTAAATTGCTCATTTAAATGTGACATACAATTTGGACATAGTAACGACTAATGTTATTCCTAGTGACATCTACCCCACCATCCACCCTTGAGTAATTTTCATATAAAAAGACTTCTGAACTCCGAAATCGGGTTGACAGTTATTTGCATATATGATATCACGATTTTAAAATAATGTTTTGAACTGTAATGTTCTCGTTATATTAATGTTCATGTCGTACAGAATACACGACTCGAATTTTGTTGTGGTATTTGACGTAAAACAAAATTTGTAAAACAAGGTATTTCGAGAAAAAAAACATGTTTTGTTTTCTAACGTATCGTAAACGGTACAATGATAATGAAATGGAAGTTTGCGTAATAAAACGAGATTGAACGATCAAGACTTCCACACACACAGACATTATTTTTGAATGTACAGAATATAAAATGATATCCTAATCCTGATTCCAATTTTCATTGAAATTGATGAAATGGTGTATTTTAAAACAATTAGTTTCTTACACCATCATATCAATTAACTCATTCTAAATATAACGATTGCTGTCAATATTGAAAATTCTATTTAAACCAAGAGTGATATTCCTGGCCAGTCTAGGTTGTCACTCGAAACAAAGCTACCAATACAATACCTTATTATCCCATTCCACAGCCTAATTACCTTTGCGAGATCTGAGCCGGCCTCCCTCTTTTCGGTATCACAACTCTGAATTCTGATCAGTATTCGGTGATATATACTAAATATAACGGTGCATAAAAACGATATCACGTAAACTAGAAAATGGTCTTTAAAGGTCTTATCCCGTTATATGTAGTTTGAAACTAAAGAGTCCCATTAAAACTGATACCATGTATATATAAAACAGGGCAATTGATTAACTTCCTCTTGTATTTAAGAAACTTTTAATGATAGCCATATTTGAAACAGCTTCACTTATCAGTAAAATACTGATTATGATACCGTTTAATTAATATTACAAAAATAATTATGTACGTACCTGTTTCGAGGACGTGCGCGAGTTAGTATTTTGTTATCAGCTTGCGCTCGTGTATAGCTATACATGGTATGGTACGCCGGAAAACTGGGACCTGGATCACGGTGACACATAGAAACAGGGGTTTAATGTAACGCTATTTAAAAACCCCAGGAATATATCACAATAACAAATATTCAAGTACGGTTGACACCTTTGTATATTATACGCTTATAGTACAGACATGACATCATAATGTTCCCAAAATATATGTGCTATCTGCCCATGATATCAACGGTAAAATATGGAAAGCAAACAATACACAATCTTTAAAAAAAGTTTATTTCTTTTTTAGTGTAATATTGTCATACATCTATGAAAAGGCAAACAATTAGCAACAATTCCTTTCATTTTCATTGCTAAAAACAAATCTGAACCCGTATCATGATATGTACTCTCATTGTAGACGATGTTATTAAAATATTGTCATTACATTAATACCCGTATTTCTGAAAGCAATGAGCTCTTTAATCAAGTACGTATTATTCATTTTCCAGTTTTGTCTGACTAAATGAAATGAATTAAGTTTATTGCTGACAGGAAGTAGTCGCCGGTCGTGTCCTATACATATACATACAATATATATCGCAGAGACAATGATAAAGGTTCTGATTGAGTTAACCAATATTTTTTTCTGTTGGAAAATATATGTTGTAGCCTAAAAATAAAAAAATAAATCGTTGAAAGAAGGATTCGAACTCCTCCTATGCCTTCCAAGTAAGATTAAAGAATACTGATTCGCTAACCATTCGACTGTTTCGTGGCATATACTTTCTGCTCTTAATTAACATTACATGGGCTTATCAAACATTGCCTATTCATCAGCATGTCCAATTTTGATTTTGTTTATATACACTGTTCAGTCAGTATCCATATGAATCTCTAGACCTGTGTCTCTGTTTCAAGGTGATATGAACTAGGACAATTTAAGAAAGAAACATTTTTGCATTGCAATGGCTTCAGTACTCGATATAGCTGTATTATTTACTATCGTGTTTGACCAAATAATGAAAATGAAGGTTAATTTTCATTTGCATATGTTAATTGCTCATTTAAATGTGACATACAATTTGGACATAGTAACGACTAATGTTAGTTCTGGTGACATCTACCCCACCATCCACCCTTGAGTAATTTTCATATAAAAATTTTCTGAACTCCAAAATCGGATGGGCAGTTATTTGCATATATGATATCACGATTTTAAAATAATGTTTTGAACTGTAATGTTCTCATTATATTGATGTTCATGTCGCACAGAATACACGACTCGAATTTTGTTGTGGTATTTGACGTAAAACAAAATTTGTAAAACAAGGTAATTCGAGAAAAAACATGTTTTGTTTTCTAACGTATCGTAAACGTTGTAATGATAATGAAATGGAAGTTTGCGTAATAAAACGAGATTGAACGATCAAGACTTCCACACACACAGACATTATTTTTTGAATGTACAGAATATAAATTGGTATCCTAATCCTGATTCAAATTTTCATTGAAACTGATGAAATTGTGTATTTTAAAACAATTAGTTTCTTACACCATCTTATCAATTAACTCATTCTAAATATAACGATGCTGTCAATATTGAAAATTCTCTTTTAAACCAAGAGTGATTTTCCTGGCCAGTCTAGGTTGTCACTCGAAACAAAGCTACCAATACAGTACCTTATTATCCCATTCCACACCCTAGTTACCTTTGCGAGATCTAAGCCGGCCTCCCTCTTTTCGGTATCACAACTGTAAATTCTGATCAGTATTCGGTGATATATACTAAATATAACGGTGCATAAAAACGATATCACGTAAACTAGAAAATGGTCTTTGAAGGTCTTATCCCGTTATATGTAGTTTGAAACTAAAGAGTCCCATTAAAACTGATACCATGTATATATAAAACAGAGCAATTGATTAACTTCCTCTTGTATTTAAAAGACTTTTAATGATAGCCATATTTGAAACAGCTAGACTTATCAGTAAAATACTGATTGTGATACCGTTTAATCAATATTGCAATAATAATTATGTACGTACCTGTTTCGAGGACGTGCGTGAGTAAGTATTTTGTTTTCAGCTTGCGCTCGTGTATAGCTATACATGGTATGGTACATGACTGAGACCACAGGGGCTTGTTACGCCGGAAGACTGGAACCTGGATCACGTTGACACATAGAAACAGGGGTTCGATGTAACGCTATTTAAAAACCTCAGGAATATATTACAATAACAAATATTTAAGTACGGTTGACACCTTTGTATATTATACGCGTATAGTACAGACATGACATCATAATGTTCCCAAAATATATGTGCTATCTGCCCATGATATCAACGGTAAAATATGGAAAACAAACAATACACAATCTTTAAAAAAAAAATTATTTCTTTTTTAGTGTAATATTGTCATACATCTATGAAAGGCAAACAATTAGCAACAATTCCTTTCATTTTCATTGCTAATAACAAATCTGAACCCGTATCATGATATGTACTCTCATTGTAGACGATGTTATTAAAATATTGTCAATACATTAATACCCGTATTTCTGAAACCAGTGAGCTCTATAATCAAGTTTGTATTATTCATTTTCCAGTTTTGTTCGACCGTTGACAGGAAGTAGTCGCCGGTCGTATCCTATACATATACATACACTATTTATCGCAGAGACAATGATAAAGGTACCGATTGAGTAAACCAATATTTTTTTTGTTTTGTTGGAAAATATATGTTGTAGCCTAAAAACAAAATCAAATCGTTGAAAGAAGGAACTCCTCCTATGCCTTCCAGGTAAGCTTAAAAAATACCGACTCGCTAACCATTCGACTGTTTCGTGGCAAATACTTTCTGCTCTTAATTAACATACCATGGGCTTATCAAACATTGCCTATTCATCAACATGTCCAATTTTGATTTTGTCTTTTTATATATACACTGTTCAGTCAGTATCCATATGAATCTCTAGACCTGCATATCTGTTTCAAGTTGATATGAATCAGGACAATATAAGAAAGGAACGTTTTTTGCATTGCAGTGGCTTCAGTACTCAATATAGCTGTACTACACGTATTTACTATCGTGTTTAACCGATTAATGAAAATGAAGGTTAATTTTCATTTGCATATGTAAATTGCTCATTTAAATGTGACATACAATTTGGACATAGTAACGACTAATGTTGTTTCTGGTGACATCTACCCACCATCCACCCTTGAGTAATTTTCTTAAAAAAACTTCTGAACTCCAAAATCGGGTGGGTAGTTATTTGCACATATGATATCACGATTTTAAAATAATGTTTTGAACTGTTATGTTTCTCGTGATATTGATGTCCATGTCGTACAGAATACACGGATCGAATTTTGTTGTGGTATTTGACGCAAAACAATATTTGTAAATTAAGGTATTTCGGAAAAAAACATGTTTAGTTTCATAACGTATTATAAACGTTACAATAATAATGAAATGGAAGTTTGCGTAATAAAACAAGATTGAACGATCAAGACTTTCAAACACACATTATTTTTGAATGTACAGAATATAAAATGATATCCTAATCCTGATTCCAATTTTCATTGAAATTGATGAAATGGTGTATTTTAAAACAATTAGTTTCTTACACCATCATATTAATTAACTCATTCTAAATATAACGATGCTGTCAATTGCCAAAGATTCAATTGAAAATTCTACTTAGACCAAGAGTGATATTCCTGACCAGTCTAGGTTGTAACTCGAAACAAAGCTCTCAATATAATACCTTATTATCCCATTCCACACCCTAGTTACATTTGCGAGATCTAAGCCGGCCTCCCTCTTTACGGTATCACAACTGTAAATTCTGATCAGTATTCGGTGATATATACTAAATATAACGGTGCATAAAAACGATATCACGTAAACTAGAAAATGGTCTTTGAAGGTCTTATCCCGTTATATGTAGTTTGAAACTAAAGAGTCCCATTAAAACTGATACAATGTATATATAAAACAGGGCAATTGATTAACTTCCTCTTGTATTTAAGAAACTTTTAATGATAGCCATATTTGAAACAGTTACACTTATCAGTAAAAATACTGATTATGATACCGTTTAATTAATATTGCAATAATAATTATGTACGTACCTGTTTCGAGGACGTGCACGAGTTAGTATTTTGTTATCAGCTTGCGCTCGTGTATAGCTATACATGGTATGGTACATGACTGAGACCACAGGGGCTTGTTACGCCGGAAGACTGGGACCTGGATCACGGTGACACATAGAAACAGGGGTTCAATGTAACGCTTTTCAAAAACCTCAGGAATATATTACAATCACAAATATTTAAGTATGGTTGACACTTTTGTATATTATACGCGTATAGTACAGACATGACATCATAATGTTCCCAAAATATATGTGCTATCTGCCCATGATATCAACGGTAAAATATGGAAAGCAAACAATACACAATCTTTAAAAAAAGTTTATTTCTTTTTTAGTGTAATATTGTCATACATCTATGAAAGGCAAACAATTAGCAACAATATTCCTTTCATTTTCATTGCTAAAAACAAATCTGAACCCGTATCATGATATGTACTCTCATTGTAGACGATGTTATTAAAATATTGTCAATACCTTAATACCCGTATTTCTGAAAGCAGTGAGCTCTATAATCAAGTTTGTATTATTCATTTTCCAGTTTTGTTCGACTAAATGAAATGAATTAAGTTAATTGTTGACAGGAAGTAGTCGCCGGTCGTGTCCTATACATATACATACACTATTTATCGCAGAGACAACGATAAAGGTACCGATTGAGTAAACCAATATTTTTTCTGTTGGAAAATATATGTTGTAGCCTAAAAATAAAAACAAATCGTTGAAAGAAGGATTCGAACTCCTCCTACGCCTTCCAGGTAAGCTTAAAAAATACCGACTCGCTAACCATTCGACTGTTTCGTGGCAAATACTTTCTGCTCTTAATTAACATTACATGGGCTTATCAAACATTGCCTATTCATCAGCATGTCCAATTTTGAATTTGTCTTTTTATATATACACTGTTCAGTCAGTATCCATATGAATCTCTAGACTTGCATATCTGTTTCAAGTTGATATGAACCAGGACAATATAAGAAAGGAACGTTTTTTGCATTGCAGTGGCTTCAGTACTCAATATAGCTGTACTACATGTCTTTACTATCGTGTTTAACCGATTAATGAAAATGAAGGTTAATTTTCATTTGCATATGTAAATTGCTCATTTAAATGTGACATACAATTTGGACATAATAACGACTAATGTTATTTTCTGGTGACATCTACCCCACCATCCACCTTTGAGTAATTTTCTTAAAAAAACCTTCTGAACTCCAAAATCGGATGGGCAGTTATTTGCATATATGATATCACGATTTTAAAATAATGTTTTGAACTGTAATGTTCTCGTTATATTGATGTTCATGTCGCACAGAATACACGGATCGTATTTTGTTGTGGTATTTGACGTAAAACAAAATTTGTAAAACAAGGTATTTCGAGAAAAAAACATGTTTTGTTTTCTAACGTATCGTAAACGGTAAAAGGATAATGAAATGGAAGTTTGCGTAATAAAACGAGATTGAACGATCAAGACTTCCACACACACAGACATTATTTTTGAATGTACAGAATATAAAATGATATCCTAATCCTGATTCCAATTTTCATTGAAATTGATGAAATTGTGTATTTTAAAACAATTAGTTTCTTACACTATCATATCAATTAACTCATTCTAAATATAACGATGCTGTCAATATTGTAAATTCTATTTAAACCAAGAGTGATATACCTGGCCAGTCTAGGTTGTCACTCGAAACAAAGCTACCAATACAGTACCTTATTATCCCATTCCACAGCCTAGTTACCTTTGCGAGATCTAAGCCGGCCTCCCTCTTTTCGGTATCACAACTCTGAATTCTGATCAGTATTCGGTGATATATACTAAATATAATGGTGCATGAAAATGATATCACGTAAACTAGAAAATGGTCTATGAAGGTCTTATCCCGTTATATGCAGTTTGAAACTAAAGAGTCCAAATAAAACTGATACCATGTATATATAAAACAGGGCAATTGATTATCATCCTCTTGTATTTAGGAGACTTTTAATGATAGCCATATTTAAACCAGCTACACTTATCAGTAAAATACTGATTATGATACCGTTTAATTAATATTACAATAATAATTATGTACTTACCTGTTTCGAGCACGTGCACGAGCTAGTATTTTGTTATCAGCCTGCGGTCGTGTATAGCTACATGTATATATGGTATAGTACATGACTGAGGCAGCAGGGTCTTGTAACGCCAGAAGACTGGGACCTGGATCACAGTGACACATAGAAACAGGAGTTCAATGTAACGCTATCTAAAACATCATGAATATGCTTGACACCTTTGTATATAATACGCGTATAGTATAGATATGACATCAAAAATGTTCCCAAAATATGTGTCATATGCCCGTGATATCGACGGTAAAATATGGAAAGCAAGCAATACATAATCTTTTTAAAAAGTTTATTTCTTTTTTTAATGTAATATTGTAATACATCTATGAAAAGGCAAACAATTAGTAAAAATTCCTTTCATTTTCATTGCTAAAAACAAATCTGAAACGTTTCATGATATGCACTCTCATTGCAGACGATGTTATTGAAACATTGCCAATACATTAATACCCGTATTTTTGGAAGTAGTACGTATTATTCTTTTTCCAGTTTTGTTCGACTAAATGAAATAAATTTATTATTGACAGGAAGTAGTCGCTGGTCGTGTCCTATACAAATACATACAATATATATCGCAGAGACAGTGATAAAGATTCCGATTGAGTTAACCAATATTTTTTTTCTGTTGGAAAATATATGTTGTAGCCTAAAAATAAAAACAAATTGTTGAAAGAAGGATTCGAACTCCTCCTATGCCTTCCAGGTAAACTTAAAAAATACCGACTCGCTAACCATTCGACTGTTTCGTGACATATACTTTCTGCTCTTAATTAACATTACATGGACTTATCAAACAATGCCTATTCATCAGCATGTCCAATTTTGATTTTTTATATACACTGTTCAGTCAGTATCCATATGAATCTCTAGACCTGTAACTCTGTTTCAAGGTGATATATACCAGTGCAATTTGAGAAAGTAACGTTTATGCATTGCAATGGCTTCAGTACTCGATATAGCTGTACTATTTACTATCGTGTTTAACCAATTAATGAAAATGAAGGTTAATTTTCATTTGCATATGTAAATTGCTCATTTAAATGTGACATACAATTTGGACATAGTAACGACTAATGTTATTTCTGGTGACATCTACCCCACCATCCACCTTTGAGTAATTTTCTTAAAAAAAACCTTCTGAACTCCAAAATCGGGTGGGCAGTTTTTTGCATATATGATATCACGATTTTAAAATAATGTTTTGAACTGTAATGTTCTCGTTATATTGATGTTCATGTCGCACAGAATACACGGATCGTATTTTGATGTGTATTTGACGTAAAACAAAATTTGTAAAACAAGGTATTTCGAGAAGAAAACATGTTTTGTTTTCTAACGTATCGTAAACGGTAAAAGGATAATGAAATGGAAGTTTGCGTAATAAAACGAGATTGAACGATCAAGACTTCCACACACACAGACATTATTTTTGAATGTACAGAATATAAAATGATATCCTAATCCTGATTCCAATTTTCATTGAAATTGATGAAATTGTGTATTTTAAAACAATTAGTTTCTTACACCATCTTTTCAATTAACTCATTCTAAATATAACGATGCTGTCAATATTGTAAATTCTATTTAAACCAAGAGTGATATACCTGGCCAGTCTAGGTTGTCACTCGAAACAAAGCTACCAATACAGTACCTTATTATCCCATTCCACAGCCTAGTTACCTTTGCGAGATCTAAGCCGGCCTCCCTCTTTTCGGTATCACAACTCTGAATTCTGATCAGTATTCGGTGATATATACTAAATATAATGGTGCATGAAAATGATATCACGTAAACTAGAAAATGGTCTATGAAGGTCTTATCCCGTTATATGCAGTTTGAAACTAAAGAGTCCAAATAAAACTGATACAATGTATATATAAAACAGGGCAATTGATTATCATCCTCTTGTATTTAGGAGACTTTTAATGATAGCCATATTTAAACCAGCTACACTTATCAGTAAAATACTGATTATGATACCGTTTAATTAATATTACAATAATAATTATGTACTTACCTGTTTCGAGCACGTACACGAGCTAGTATTTTGTTATCAGCCTGCGGTCGTGTATAGCTACATGTATATATGGTATAGTACATGACTGAGGCAGCAGCAGGGTCTTGTAACGCCAGAAGACTGGGACCTGGATCACAGTGACACATAGAAACAGGAGTTCAATGTAACGCTATCTAAAACATCATGAATATGCTTGACACCTTTGTATATAATACGCGTATAGTATAGATATGACATCAAAATGTTCCCAAAATATGTGTCATATGCCCGTGATATCGACGGTAAAATATGGAAAGCAAGCAATACATAATCTTTTAAAAAAGTTTATTTCTTTTTTTAATGTAATATTGTAATACATCTATGAAAAGGCAAACAATTAGTAAAAATTCCTTTCATTTTCATTGCTAAAAACAAATCTGAACGTTTCATGATATGCACTCTCATTGCAGACGATGTTATTGAAACATTGCCAATACATTAATACCCGTATTTTTGGAAGTAGTACGTATTATTCTTTTTCCAGTTTTGTTCGACTAAATGAAATAAATTTATTATTGACAGGAAGTAGTCGCTGGTCGTGTCCTATACATATACATACAATATATATCGCAGAGACAGTGATAAAGATTCCGATTGAGTTAACCAATAATTTTTTTCTGTTGGAAAAATATATGTTGTAGCCTAAAAATAAAAACAAATTGTTGAAAGAAGGATTCGAACTCCTCCTATGCCTTCCAGGTAAACTTAAAAAATACCGACTCGCGAACCATTCGACTGTTTCGTGACATATACTTTCTGCTCTTAATTAACATTACATGGACTTATCAAACATTGCCTATTCATCAGCATGTCCAATTTTGATTTTTTATATACACTGTTCAGTCAGTATCCATATGAATCTCTAGACCTGTAACTCTGTTTCAAGGTGATATATACCAGGGCAATTTGAGAAAGTAACGTTTATGCATTGCAATGGCTTCAGTACTCGATATAGCTGTACTATTTACTATCGTGTTTGACCAATTAATGAAAATGAAGGTTAATTTTCATTTCATATCTAAATTGCTCATTTAAATGTGACATACAATTTGGACATAGTAACGACTAATGTTATTTCTGGTGACATCTACCCCACCATCCACCCTTTGAGTAATTTTCTTAAAAAAAAACCTTCTGAACTCCAAAATCGGGTGGCAGTTTTTTGCATATATGATATCACGATTTTAAAATAATGTTTTGAACTGTAATGTTCTCGTTATATTGATGTTCATGTCGCACAGAATACACGGATCGTATTTCGATGTGGTATTTGACGTAAAACAAAATTTGTAAAACAAGGTATTTCGAGAAAAAACATGTTTTGTTTTCTAACGTATCGTAAACGGTAAAAGGATAATGAAATGGAAGTTTGCGTAATAAAACGAGATTGAACGATCAAGACTTCCACACACACAGACATTATTTTTGAATGTACAGAATATAAAATGATATCCTAATCCTGATTCCAATTTTCATTGAAATTGATGAAATTGTGTATTTTAAAACAATTAGTTTCTTACACCATCATATCAATTAACTCATTCTTAAATATAAGGATGCTGTCAATATTGAAAATTCTATTTAAACCAAGAGTGATATTCCTGGCCAGTTTAGGTTGTCACTCGAAACAAAGCTACCAATACAGTACCTTATTATCCCATTCCACAGCCTAATTACCTTTGCGAGATCTAAGCCGGCCTCTCCTCTTTTCGGTATCACAACTCTGAATTCTGATCAGTATTCGGTGATATATACTAAATATAACGGTGCATGAAAACGATATCACATAATCTAGAAAATGATCTTTGAAGGTCTTATCTCGGTAATATGCAGTTTGAAACTAAAGAGTCCAAATAAAACTGATACAATGTGTATATAAAACAGGGCAATGATTATCATCCTCTAGTATTTAGGAGACTTTTTAATGATAGCCATATTTAAACCAGCTACACTTATCAGTAAGATACTGATTATGATACCGTTTAATTAATATTGCAATAATAATTATGTACTTAACTGTTTCGAGCACGTGCACGAGCTAGTATTTTGTTATCAGTCTGCGCTCGAGTATAGCTACAATGTATATATGGTATAGTACATGAAAGAGGCAGCAGGGGCTTGTACGCCAGAAGACTGGGACCTGGATCACAATGGACACATAGAAACAGGGGTTCAATGTAACGCTATCTAAAACATCATGAATATATTACAATCAAAAATATTTAAGTATGCTTGACACCTTTGTATATAATACGCGTATAGTATAGACATGACATCAAAATGTTCCCAAAATATGTGTCATATGCCCGTGATATCGACGGTAAAATATGGAAAGCAAGCAATACACAATCTTTAAAAAAAGTTTATTCCTTTTTTAATGTAATATTGTAATACATCTATGAAAAGGCAAACAATTAGCTAAAAATTCCTTTCATTTTCATTGCTAAAACAAATCTGAACCCGTATCATGATATGTACTCTCATTGTAGACGATGTTATTAAAATATTGCCAATACATTAATACCCGTATTTTTTGAGAAGTAGTTCGTATTATTCTTTTTCCAGTTTTGTTCGACTAAATGAAATGAATTAAGTTTATTATTGACAGGAAGTAGTCGCTGGTCGTGTCCTATACAAATACATACAATATATATCGCAGAGACAGTGATAAGATTCCGTTGAGTTAACCAATATTTTTTTTCTCTTGGAAAAATATATGTTGTAGCCTAAAAATAAAAACAAATCGTTGAAAGAAGGATTCGAACTCCTCCTATGCCTTCCAGGTAAACTTAAAAATATACCGACTCGCTAACCATTCGACTGTTTCGTCGGCATATACTTTCTGCTCTTAATTAACATTACATGGGCTTATCAAACATTGCCTATTCATCAGCATGTCCAAATTTGATTTTGTTTATATACACTGTTCAGTCAGTATCCATATGAATCTCTAGACCTGTATCTCTGTTTCAAGGTGATATGAACTAGGACAATTTAAGAAAGAAACATTTTTGCATTGCAATGGCTTCAGTACTCGATATAGCTGTATTATTTACTATCGTGTTTGACCAAATAATGAAAATGAAGGTTAATTTTGCATATGTTTGCTCATTTAAATGTGACATAACGACTAATGTTATTTCTGGTGACATCTACCCCACCATCCACCCTTGTGTAATTTTCATATAAAAAAAACTTCTGAACTCCGAAAACGGGTTGACAGTTATTTGCATATATGATATCACGATTTTAAAATAATGTTTTGAACTGTAATGTTCTCGTTATATTGATGTTCATGTCGTACAGAATACACGACTCGAATTATCTTGTTGCATTTGACGTAAAACAAAATTTGTGAAACACAAGGTATTTCGAGAAAAAAAATCAAGTTTTTGTTTCCTAACGTATTATAAACGTTACAATAATAATGAAATGGAAATTTTGCGTAATAAAACGAGATTGAACGATCAAGACTTCCACACACACAGACATTATTTTTGAATGTACAGAATATAAAATGATATCCTAATCCTGATTCCAATTTTCATTGAAATTGATGAAATTGTGTATTTTAAAACAATTAGTTTCTTACACCATCATATCAATTAACTCATTCTAAATATAAGGATGCTGTCAATATTGAAAATTCTATTTAAACCAAGAGTGATATTCCTGGCCAGTTTAGGTTGTCACTCGAAACAAAGCTACCAATACAGTACCTTATTATCCCATTCCACAGCCTAATTACCTTTGCGAGATCTAAGCCGGCCTCCCTCTTTTCGGTATCACAACTCTGAATTCTGATCAGTATTCGGTGATATATACTAAATATAACGGTGCATGAAAACGATATCACGTAATCTAGAAAATGATCTTTGAAGGTCTTATCTCGGTAAATGCAGTTTGAAACTAAAGAGTCCAAATAAAACTGATACAATGTGTATATAAAACAGGGCAATTGATTATCATCCTCTAGTATTTAGGAGACTTTTAATGATAGCCATATTTAAACCAGCTACACTTATCAGTAAGATACTGATTATGATACCGTTTAATTAATATTGCAATAATAATTATGTACTTACCTGTTTCGAGCACGTGCACGAGCTAGTATTTTGTTATCAGTCTGCGCTCGAGTATAGCTAATGTATATATGGTATAGTACATGAAAGAGGCAGCAGGGGCTTGTAACGCCAGAAGACTGGGACCTGGATCACAATGACACATAGAAACAGGGGTTCAATGTAACGCTATCTAAAACATCATGAATATATTACAATCAAAAATATTTAAGTATGCTTGACACCTTTGTATATAATACGCGTATAGTATAGACATGACATCAAAATGTTCCCAAAATATGTGTCATATGCCCGTGATATCGACGGTAAAATATGGAAAGCAAGCAATACACAATCTTTAAAAAAAGTTTATTCCTTTTTTAATGTAATATTGTAATACATCTATGAAAAGGCAAACAATTAGTAAAAATTCCTTTCATTTTCATTGCTAAAACAAATCTGAACGTATCATGATATGCACTCTCATTGCAGACGATGTTATTGAAACATTGCCAATACATTAATACCCGTATTTTTGGAAGTAGTACGTATTATTCTTTTTCCAGTTTTGTTCGACTAAATGAAATGAATTCATTATTGACAGGAAGTAGTCGCTGGTCGTGTCCTATACATATACATACAATATATATCGCAGAGACAGTGATAAAGATTCCGGTTGAGTTAACAATATTTTTTTTCTCTTGGAAAATATATGTTGTAGCCTAAAAATAAAAACAAATCGTTGAAAGAAGGATTCGAACTCCTCCTATGCCTTCCAGGTAAACTTAAAATATACCGACTCGCTAACCATTCGACTGTTTCGTGGCACATACTATCTGCTCTTAATTAACATTACATGGGCTTATCAAACATTGCCTATTCATCAGCATGTCCAATTTTGATTTTGTTTATATACACTGTTCAGTCAGTATCCATATGAATCTCTAGACCTGTATCTCTGTTTCAAGGTGATATGAACTAGGACAATTTAAGAAAGAAACATTTTTGCATTGCAATGGCTTCAGTACTCGATATAGCTGTACTATTTACTATCGTGTTTGACCAAATAATGAAAATGAAGGTTAATTTTCATTTGCATATGTAAATTGCTCATTTAAATGTGACATACAATTTGGACATAGTAACGACTAATGTTATTTCTGGTGACATCTACCCCACCATCCACCCTTGTGTAATTTTCATATAAAAAAACTTCTGAACTCCGAAAACGGGTTGACAGTTATTTGCATATATGATATCACGATTTTAAAATAATGTTTTGAACTGTAATGTTCTCGTTATATTGATGTTCATGTCGTACAGAATACACGACTCGAATTATCTTGTTGCATTTGACGTAAAACAAAATTTGTAAAACAAGGTATTTCGAGAAAAAAATCAAGTTTTGTTTCCTAACGTATTATAAACGTTACAATAATAATGAAATGGAAGTTTGCGTAATAAAACGAGATTGAACGATCAAGACTTCCACACACACAGACATTATTTTTGAATGTACAGAATATAAAATGATATCCTAATCCTGATTCCAATTTTCATTGAAATTGATGAAATTGTGTATTTTAAAACAATTAGTTTCTTACACCATCATATCAATTAACTCATTCTTAATATAAGGATGCTGTCAATATTGAAAATTCTATTTAAACCAAGAGTGATATTCCTGGCCAGTTTAGGTTGTCACTCGAAACAAAGCTACCAATACAGTACCTTATTATCCCATTCCACAGCCTAATTACCTTTGCGAGATCTAAGCCGGCCTCCCTCTTTTCGGTATCACAACTCTGAATTCTGATCAGTATTCGGTGATATATACTAAATATAACGGTGCATGAAAACGATATCACGTAATCTAGAAAATGATCTTTGAAGGTCTTATCTCGGTAAATGCAGTTTGAAACTAAAGAGTCCAAATAAAACTGATACAATGTGTATATATAAAACAGGGCAATTGATTATCATCCTCTAGTATTTAGGAGACTTTTAATGATAGCCATATTTAAACCAGCTACACTTATCAGTAAGATACTGATTATGATACCGTTTAATTAATATTGCAATAATAATTATGTACTTACCTGTTTCGAGCACGTGCACGAGCTAGTATTTTGTTATCAGTCTGCGCTCGAGTATAGCTAATGTATATATGGTATAGTACATGAAAGAGGCAGCAGGGGCTTGTAACGCCAGAAGACTGGGACCTGGATCACAATGACACATAGAAACAGGGGTTCAATGTAACGCTATCTAAAACATCATGAATATATTACAATAAAAAATATTTAAGTATGCTTGACACCTTTGTATATAATACGCGTATAGTATAGACATGACATCAAAATGTTCCCAAAAATATGTGTCATATGCCCGTGATATCGACGGTAAAATATGGAAAGCAAGCAATACACAATCTTTAAAAAAAGTTTATTCCTTTTTTAATGTAATATTGTAATACATCTATGAAAAGGCAAACAATTACTAAAAATTCCTTTCATTTTCATTGCTAAAACAAATCTGAACGTATCATGATATGCACTCTCATTGCAGACGATGTTATTGAAACATTGCCAATACATTAATACCCGTATTTTTGGAAGTAGTACGTATTATTCTTTTTCCAGTTTTGTTCGACTAAATGAAATGAATTTATTATTGACAGGAAGTAGTCGCTGGTCGTGTCCTATACATATACATACAATATATATCGCAGAGACAGTGATAAAGATTCCGGTTGAGTTAACAATATTTTTTTTCTCTTGGAAAATATATGTTGTAGCCTAAAAATAAAAACAAATCGTTGAAAGAAGGATTCGAACTCCTCCTATGCCTTCCAGGTAAACTTAAAATATACCGACTCGCTAACCATTCGACTGTTTCGTGGCACATACTATCTGCTCTTAATTAACATTACATGGGCTTATCAAACATTGCCTATTCATCAGCATGTCCAATTTTGATTTTGTTTATATACACTGTTCAGTCAGTATCCATATGAATCTCTAGACCTGTATCTCTGTTTCAAGGTGATATGAACTAGGACAATTTAAGAAAGAAACATTTTTGCATTGCAATGGCTTCAGTACTCGATATAGCTGTACTATTTACTATCGTGTTTGACCAAATAATGAAAATGAAGGTTAATTTTCATTTGCATATGTAAATTGCTCATTTAAATGTGACATACAATTTGGACATAGTAACGACTAATGTTATTTCTGGTGACATCTACCCCACCATCCACCCTTGTGTAATTTTCATATAAAAAAAACTTCTGAACTCCGAAAACGGGTTGACAGTTATTTGCATATATGATATCACGATTTTAAAATAATGTTTTGAACTGTAATGTTCTCGTTATATTGATGTTCATGTCGTACAGAATACACGACTCGAATTATCTTGTTGCATTTGACGTAAAACAAAATTTGTAAAACAAGGTATTTCGAGAAAAAATCAAGTTTTGTTTCCTAACGTATTATAAACGTTACAATAATAATGAAATGGAAGTTTGCGTAATAAAACGAGATTGAACGATCAAGACTTCCACACACACAGACATTATTTTTGAATGTACAGAATATAAAATGATATCCTAATCCTGATTCCAATTTTCATTGAAATTGATGAAATTGTGTATTTTAAAACAATTAGTTTCTTACACCATCATATCAATTAACTCATTCTAAATATAAGGATGCTGTCAATATTGAAAATTCTATTTAAACCAAGAGTGATATTCCTGGCCAGTTTAGGTTGTCACTCGAAACAAAGCTACCAATACAGTACCTTATTATCCCATTCCACAGCCTAATTACCTTTGCGAGATCTAAGCCGGCCTCCCTCTTTTCGGTATCACAACTCTGAATTCTGATCAGTATTCGGTGATATATACTAAATATAACGGTGCATGAAAACGATATCACGTAATCTAGAAAATGATCTTTGAAGGTCTTATCTCGGTAAATGCAGTTTGAAACTAAAGAGTCCAAATAAAACTGATACAATGTGTATATAAAACAGGGCAATTGATTATCATCCTCTAGTATTTAGGAGACTTTTAATGATAGCCATATTTAAACCAGCTACACTTATCAGTAAGATACTGATTATGATACCGTTTAATTAATATTGCAATAATAATTATGTACTTACCTGTTTCGAGCACGTGCACGAGCTAGTATTTTGTTATCAGTCTGCGCTCGAGTATAGCTAATGTATATATGGTATAGTACATGAAAGAGGCAGCAGGGGCTTGTAACGCCAGAAGACTGGGACCTGGATCACAATGACACATAGAAACAGGGGTTCAATGTAACGCTATCTAAAACATCATGAATATATTACAATAAAAAATATTTAAGTATGCTTGACACCTTTGTATATAATACGCGTATAGTATAGACATGACATCAAAATGTTCCCAAAATATGTGTCATATGCCCGTGATATCGACGGTAAAATATGGAAAGCAAGCAATACACAATCTTTAAAAAAAGTTTATTCCTTTTTTAATGTAATATTGTAATACATCTATGAAAAGGCAAACAATTAGTAAAAATTCCTTTCATTTTCATTGCTAAAACAAATCTGAACGTATCATGATATGCACTCTCATTGCAGACGATGTTATTGAAACATTGCCAATACATTAATACCCGTATTTTTGGAAGTAGTACGTATTATTCTTTTTCCAGTTTTGTTCGACTAAATGAAATGAATTTATTATTGACAGGAAGTAGTCGCTGGTCGTGTCCTATACATATACATACAATATATATCGCAGAGACAGTGATAAAGATTCCGGTTGAGTTAACAATATTTTTTTTCTCTTGGAAAATATATGTTGTAGCCTAAAAATAAAAACAAATCGTTGAAAGAAGGATTCGAACTCCTCCTATGCCTTCCAGGTAAACTTAAAATATACCGACTCGCTAACCATTCGACTGTTTCGTGGCACATACTATCTGCTCTTAATTAACATTACATGGGCTTATCAAACATTGCCTATTCATCAGCATGTCCAATTTTGATTTTGTTTATATACACTGTTCAGTCAGTATCCATATGAATCTCTAGACCTGTATCTCTGTTTCAAGGTGATATGAACTAGGACAATTTAAGAAAGAAACATTTTTGCATTGCAATGGCTTCAGTACTCGATATAGCTGTACTATTTACTATCGTGTTTGACCAAATAATGAAAATGAAGGTTAATTTTCATTTGCATATGTAAATTGCTCATTTAAATGTGACATACAATTTGGACATAGTAACGACTAATGTTAATTCTGGTGCGACTAATGTTAATTCTGGTGATATTTACCCCACCATCCACCCTTGTGTAATTTTCATATAAAAAAAAACTTCTGAACTCCGAAAACGGGTTGACAGTTATTTGCATATATGATATCACGATTTTAAAATAATGTTTTGAACTGTAATGTTCTCGTTATATTGATGTTCATGTCGTACAGAATACACGACTCGAATTATCTTGTTGCATTTGACGTAAAACAAAATTTGTAAAACAAGGTATTTCGAGAAAAAATCAAGTTTTGTTTCCTAACGTATTATAAACGTTACAATAATAATGAAATGGAAGTTTGCGTAATAAAACGAGATTGAACGATCAAGACTTCCACACACACAGACATTATTTTTGAATGTACAGAATATAAAATGATATCCTAATCCTGATTCCAATTTTCATTGAAATTGATGAAATTGTGTATTTTAAAACAATTAGTTTCTTACACCATCATATCAATTAACTCATTCTTAATATAAGGATGCTGTCAATATTGAAAATTCTATTTAAACCAAGAGTGATATTCCTGGCCAGTTTAGGTTGTCACTCGAAACAAAGCTACCAATACAGTACCTTATTATCCCATTCCACAGCCTAATTACCTTTGCGAGATCTAAGCCGGCCTCCCTCTTTTCGGTATCACAACTCTGAATTCTGATCAGTATTCGGTGATATATACTAAATATAACGGTGCATAAAAACGATATCACGTAAACTAGAAAATGGTCTTTGAAGGTCTTATCTCGGTAAATGCAGTTTGAAACTAAAGAGTCCAAATAAAACTGATACAATGTGTATATAAAACAGGGCAATTGATTATCATCCTCTAGTATTTAGGAGACTTTTAATGATAGCCATATTTAAACCAGCTACACTTATCAGTAAGATACTGATTATGATACCGTTTAATTAATATTGCAATAATAATTATGTACTTACCTGTTTCGAGCACGTGCACGAGCTAGTATTTTGTTATCAGTCTGCGCTCGAGTATAGCTAATGTATATATGGTATAGTACATGAAAGAGGCAGCAGGGGCTTGTAACGCCAGAAGACTGGGACCTGGATCACAATGACACATAGAAACAGGGGTTCAATGTAACGCTATCTAAAACATCATGAATATATTACAATCAAAAATATTTAAGTATGCTTGACACCTTTGTATATAATACGCGTATAGTATAGACATGACATCAAAATGTTCCCAAAATATGTGTCATATGCCCGTGATATCGACGGTAAAATATGGAAAGCAAGCAATACACAATCTTTAAAAAAAAGTTTATTCCTTTTTTAATGTAATATTGTAATACATCTATGAAAAGGCAAACAATTAGTAAAAATTCCTTTCATTTTCATTGCTAAAACAAATCTGAACGTATCATGATATGCACTCTCATTGCAGACGATGTTATTGAAACATTGCCAATACATTAATACCCGTATTTTTGGAAGTAGTACGTATTATTCTTTTTCCAGTTTTGTTCGACTAAATGAAATGAATTTATTATTGACAGGAAGTAGTCGCTGGTCGTGTCCTATACATATACATACAATATATATCGCAGAGACAGTGATAAAGATTCCGGTTGAGTTAACAATATTTTTTTTCTCTTGGAAAATATATGTTGTAGCCTAAAAATAAAAACAAATCGTTGAAAGAAGGATTCGAACTCCTCCTATGCCTTCCAGGTAAACTTAAAATATACCGACTCGCTAACCATTCGACTGTTTCGTGGCACATACTATCTGCTCTTAATTAACATTACATGGGCTTATCAAACATTGCCTATTCATCAGCATGTCCAATTTTGATTTTGTTTATATACACTGTTCAGTCAGTATCCATATGAATCTCTAGACCTGTATCTCTGTTTCAAGGTGATATGAACTAGGACAATTTAAGAAAGAAACATTTTTGCATTGCAATGGCTTCAGTACTCGATATAGCTGTACTATTTACTATCGTGTTTGACCAAATAATGAAAATGAAGGTTAATTTTCATTTGCATATGTAAATTGCTCATTTAAATGTGACATACAATTTGGACATAGTAACGACTAATGTTATTTCTGGTGACATCTACCCCACCATCCACCCTTGAGTAATTTTCATATAAAAAAACTTCTGAACTCCGAAATCGGGTTGACAGTTATTTGCATATATGATATCACGATTTTAAAATAATGTTTTGAACTGTAATGTTCTCGTTATATTGATGTTCATGTCGTACATAATACACGACTCTAATTATCTTGTTGCATTTGACGTAAAACAAAATTTGTAAAAACAAGGTATTTCGAGAAAAAAAATCAAGTTTTGTTTCCTAACGTATTAGAAACGTTACAATAATAATGAAATGGAAGTTTGCGTAATAAAACGAGATTGAACGATCAAGACTTCCACACACACAGACATTATTTTTGAATGTACAGAATATAAAAAATGATATCCTAATCCTGATTCCAATTTTCATTGAAATTGATGAAATTGTGTATTTTAAAACAATTAGTTTCTTACACCATCATATCAATTAACTCATTCTAATATAAGGATGCTGTCAATATTGAAAATTCTATTTAAACCAAGAGTGATATTCCTGGCCAGTTTAGGTTGTCACTCGAAACAAAGCTACCAATACAGTACCTTATTATCCCATTCCACAGCCTAATTACCTTTGCGAGATCTAAGCCGGCCTCCCTCTTTTCGGTATCACAACTCTGAATTCTGATCAGTATTCGGTGATATATACTAAATATAACGGTGCATGAAAACGATATCACGTAATCTAGAAAATGATCTTTGAAGGTCTTATCTCGGTAAATGCAGTTTGAAACTAAAGAGTCCAAATAAAACTGATACAATGTGTATATAAAACAGGGCAATTGATTATCATCCTCTAGTATTTAGGAGACTTTTAATGATAGCCATATTTAAACCAGCTACACTTATCAGTAAGATACTGATTATGATACCGTTTAATTAATATTGCAATAATAATTATGTACTTACCTGTTTCGAGCACGTGCACGAGCTAGTATTTTGTTATCAGTCTGCGCTCGAGTATAGCTAATGTATATATGGTATAGTACATGAAAGAGGCAGCAGGGGCTTGTAACGCCAGAAGACTGGGACCTGGATCACAATGACACATAGAAACAGGGGTTCAATGTAACGCTATCTAAAACATCATGAATATATTACAATCAAAAATATTTAAGTATGCTTGACACCTTTGTATATAATACGCGTATAGTATAGACATGACATCAAAATGTTCCCAAAATATGTGTCATATGCCCGTGATATCGACGGTAAAATATGGAAAGCAAGCAATACACAATCTTTAAAAAAAGTTTATTCCTTTTTTAATGTAATATTGTAATACATCTATGAAAAGGCAAACAATTAGTAAAAATTCCTTTCATTTTCATTGCTAAAACAAATCTGAACGTATCATGATATGCACTCTCATTGCAGACGATGTTATTGAAACATTGCCAATACATTAATACCCGTATTTTTGGAAGTAGTACGTATTATTCTTTTTCCAGTTTTGTTCGACTAAATGAAATGAATTTATTATTGACAGGAAGTAGTCGCTGGTCGTGTCCTATACATATACATACAATATATATCGCAGAGACAGTGATAAAGATTCCGGTTGAGTTAACAATATTTTTTTTTCTCTTGGAAAATATATGTTGTAGCCTAAAAATAAAAACAAATCGTTGAAAGAAGGATTCGAACTCCTCCTATGCCTTCCAGGTAAACTTAAAATATACCGACTCGCTAACCATTCGACTGTTTCGTGGCACATACTATCTGCTCTTAATTAACATTACATGGGCTTATCAAACATTGCCTATTCATCAGCATGTCCAATTTTGATTTTGTTTATATACACTGTTCAGTCAGTATCCATATGAATCTCTAGACCTGTATCTCTGTTTCAAGGTGATATGAACTAGGACAATTTAAGAAAGAAACGTTTTTTGCATTGCAATGGCTTCAGTACTCGATATAGCTGTACTATTTACTATCGTGTTTGACCAAATAATGAAAATGAAGGTTAATTTTCATTTGCATATGTAAATTGCTCATTTAAATGTGACATACAATTTGGACATAGTAACGACTAATGTTATTTCTGGTGACATCTACCCCACCATCCACCCTTGTGTAATTTTCATATAAAAAAACTTCTGAACTCCGAAATCGGGTTGACAGTTATTTGCATATATGATATCACGATTTTAAAATAATGTTTTGAACTGTAATGTTCTCGTTATATTGATGTTCATGTCGTACAGAATACACGACTCGAATTATCTTGTTGCATTTGACGTAAAACAAAATTTGTGAAACACGGTTTCGAGAAAAAAAATCAAGTTTTGTTTCCTAACGTATTAGAAACGTTACAACAATAATGAAATGGAAATTTTGCGTAATAAAACGAGATTGAACGATCAAGACTTCCACACACAGAGACATTATTTTTGAATGTACAGAATATAAAATGATATCCTAATCCTGATTCCAATTTTCATTGAAATTGATGAAATTGTGTATTTTAAAACAATTAGTTTCTTACACCATCATATCAATTAACTCATTCTAAATATAAGGATGCTGTCAATATTGAAAATTCTATTTAAACCAAGAGTGATATTCCTGGCCAGTTTAGGTTGTCACTCGAAACAAAGCTACCAATACAGTACCTTATTATCCCATTCCACAGCCTAATTACCTTTGCGAGATCTAAGCCGGCCTCCCTCTTTTCGGTATCACAACTCTGAATTCTGATCAGTATTCGGTGATATATACTAAATATAACGGTGCATGAAAACGATATCACGTAATCTAGAAAATGATCTTTGAAGGTCTTATCTCGGTAAATCCAGTTTGAAACTAAAGAGTCCCAAATAAAACTGATACAATCCCTATATAAAACAGGGCAATTGATTATCATCCTCTAGTATTTAGGAGACTTTTAATGATAGCCATATTTAAACCAGCTACACCTATCAGTAAGATACTGATTATGATACCGTTTAATTAATATTGCAATAATAATTATGTACTTACCTGTATCTCGGTAAATGCACGAGCTAGTATTTTGTTATCAGTCTGCGCTCGAGTATAGCTAATGTATATATGGTATAGTACATGAAAGAGGCAGCAGGGGCTTGTAACGCCAGAAGACTGGGACCTGGATCACAATGACACATAGAAACAGGGGTTCAATGTAACGCTATCTAAAACATCATGAATATATTACAATCAAAAATATTTAAGTATGCTTGACACCTTTGTATATAATACGCGTATAGTATAGACATGACATCAAAATGTTCCCAAAATATGTGTCATATGCCCGTGATATCGACGGTAAAATATGGAAAGCAAGCAATACACAATCTTTAAAAAAAGTTTATTCCTTTTTTAATGTAATATTGTAATACATCTATGAAAAGGCAAACAATTAGTAAAAATTCCTTTCATTTTCATTGCTAAAACAAATCTGAACGTATCATGATATGCACTCTCATTGCAGACGATGTTATTGAAACATTGCCAATACATTAATACCCGTATTTTTGGAAGTAGTACGTATTATTCTTTTTCCAGTTTTGTTCGACTAAATGAAATGAATTTATTATTGACAGGAAGTAGTCGCTGGTCGTGTCCTATACATATACATACAATATATATCGCAGAGACAGTGATAAAGATTCCGGTTGAGTTAACAATATTTTTTTTCTCTTGGAAAATATATGTTGTAGCCTAAAAATAAAAACAAATCGTTGAAAGAAGGATTCGAACTCCTCCTATGCCTTCCAGGTAAACTTAAAATATACCGACTCGCTAACCATTCGACTGTTTCGTGGCACATACTATCTGCTCTTAATTAACATTACATGGGCTTATCAAACATTGCCTATTCATCAGCATGTCCAATTTTGATTTTGTTTATATACACTGTTCAGTCAGTATCCATATGAATCTCTAGACCTGTATCTCTGTTTCAAGGTGATATATACAAGGGCATTTTGAGAAAGGAACATTTTTGCATTGCAATGGCTTCAGTACTCGATATAGCTGTACTATTTACTATCGTGTTTGACCAAATAATGAAAATGAAGGTTAATTTTCATTTGCATATGTAAATTGCTCATTTAAATGTGACATACAATTTGGACATAGTAACGACTAATGTTATTTCTGGTGACATCTACCCCACCATCCACCCTTGTGTAATTTTCATATAAAAAAACTTCTGAACTCCGAAAACGGGTTGACAGTTATTTGCATATATGATATCACGATTTTAAAATAATGTTTTGAACTGTAATGTTCTCGTTATATTGATGTTCATGTCGTACAGAATACACGACTCGAATTATCTTGTTGCATTTGACGTAAAACAAAATTTGTAAAACAAGGTATTTCGAGAAAAAATCAAGTTTTGTTTCCTAACGTATTATAAACGTTACAATAATAATGAAATGGAAGTTTGCGTAATAAAACGAGATTGAACGATCAAGACTTCCACACACACAGACATTATTTTTGAATGTACAGAATATAAAATGATATCCTAATCCTGATTCCAATTTTCATTGAAATTGATGAAATTGTGTATTTTAAAACAATTAGTTTCTTACATCATCATATCAATTAACTCATTCTTAATATAAGGATGCTGTCAATATTGAAAATTCTATTTAAACCAAGAGTGATATTCCTGGCCAGTTTAGGTTGTCACTCGAAACAAAGCTACCAATACAGTACCTTATTATCCCATTCCACAGCCTAATTACCTTTGCGAGATCTAAGCCGGCCTCCCTCTTTTCGGTATCACAACTCTGAATTCTGATCAGTATTCGGTGATATATACTAAATATAACGGTGCATGAAAACGATATCACGTAATCTAGAAAATGATCTTTGAAGGTCTTATCTCGGTAAATGCAGTTTGAAACTAAAGAGTCCAAATAAAACTGATACAATGTGTATATAAAACAGGGCAATTGATTATCATCCTCTAGTATTTAGGAGACTTTTAATGATAGCCATATTTAAACCAGCTACACTTATCAGTAAGATACTGATTATGATACCGTTTAATTAATATTGCAATAATAATTATGTACTTACCTGTTTCGAGCACGTGCACGAGCTAGTATTTTGTTATCAGTCTGCGCTCGAGTATAGCTAATGTATATATGGTATAGTACATGAAAGAGGCAGCAGGGGCTTGTAACGCCAGAAGACTGGGACCTGGATCACAATGACACATAGAAACAGGGGTTCAATGTAACGCTATCTAAAACATCATGAATATATTACAATCAAAAATATTTAAGTATGCTTGACACCTTTGTATATAATACGCGTATAGTATAGACATGACATCAAAATGTTCCCAAAATATGTGTCATATGCCCGTGATATCGACGGTAAAATATGGAAAGCAAGCAATACACAATCTTTAAAAAAAAGTTTATTCCTTTTTTAATGTAATATTGTAATACATCTATGAAAAGGCAAACAATTAGTAAAAATTCCTTTCATTTTCATTGCTAAAACAAATCTGAACGTATCATGATATGCACTCTCATTGCAGACGATGTTATTGAAACATTGCCAATACATTAATACCCGTATTTTTGGAAGTAGTACGTATTATTCTTTTTCCAGTTTTGTTCGACTAAATGAAATGAATTTATTATTGACAGGAAGTAGTCGCTGGTCGTGTCCTATACATATACATACAATATATATCGCAGAGACAGTGATAAAGATTCCGGTTGAGTTAACAATATTTTTTTTCTCTTGGAAAATATATGTTGTAGCCTAAAAATAAAAACAAATCGTTGAAAGAAGGATTCGAACTCCTCCTATGCCTTCCAGGTAAACTTAAAATATACCGACTCGCTAACCATTCGACTGTTTCGTGGCACATACTATCTGCTCTTAATTAACATTACATGGGCTTATCAAACATTGCCTATTCATCAGCATGTCCAATTTTGATTTTGTTTATATACACTGTTCAGTCAGTATCCATATGAATCTCTAGACCTGTATCTCTGTTTCAAGGTGATATGAACTAGGACAATTTAAGAAAGAAACATTTTTGCATTGCAATGGCTTCAGTACTCGATATAGCTGTACTATTTACTATCGTGTTTGACCAAATAATGAAAATGAAGGTTAATTTTCATTTGCATATGTAAATTGCTCATTTAAATGTGACATACAATTTGGACATAGTAACGACTAATGTTATTTCTGGTGACATCTACCCCACCATCCACCCTTGTGTAATTTTCATATAGAAAAAAACTTCTGAACTCCGAAAACGGGTTGACAGTTATTTGCATATATGATATCACGATTTTAAAATAATGTTTTGAACTGTAATGTTCTCGTTATATTGATGTTCATGTCGTACAGAATACACGACTCTAATTATCTTGTTGCATTTGACGTAAAACAAAATTTGTAAAACAAGGTATTTCGAGAAAAAAATCAAGTTTTGTTTCCTAACGTATTAGAAACGTTACAATAATAATGAAATGGAAGTTTGCGTAATAAAACGAGATTGAACGATCAAGACTTCCACACACACAGACATTATTTTTGAATGTACAGAATATAAAATGATATCCTAATCCTGATTCCAATTTTCATTGAAATTGATGAAATTGTGTATTTTAAAACAATTAGTTTCTTACACCATCATATCAATTAACTCATTCTAAATATAACGATGCTGTCAATATTGAAAATTCTATTTAAACCAAGAGTGATATTCCTGGCCAGTTTAGGTTGTCACTCGAAACAAAGCTACCAATACAGTACCTTATTATCCCATTCCACAGCCTAATTACCTTTGCGAGATCTAAGCCGGCCTCCCTCTTTTCGGTATCACAACTCTGAATTCTGATCAGTATTCGGTGATATATACTAAATATAACGGTGCATGAAAACGATATCACGTAATCTAGAAAATGATCTTTGAAGGTCTTATCTCGGTAAATGCAGTTTGAAACTAAAGAGTCCAAATAAAACTGATACAATGTGTATATAAAACAGGGCAATTGATTATCATCCTCTAGTATTTAGGAGACTTTTAATGATAGCCATATTTAAACCAGCTACACTTATCAGTAAGATACTGATTATGATACCGTTTAATTAATATTGCAATAATAATTATGTACTTACCTGTTTCGAGCACGTGCACGAGCTAGTATTTTGTTATCAGTCTGCGCTCGAGTATAGCTAATGTATATATGGTATAGTACATGAAAGAGGCAGCAGGGGCTTGTAACGCCAGAAGACTGGGACCTGGATCACAATGACACATAGAAACAGGGGTTCAATGTAACGCTATCTAAAACATCATGAATATATTACAATCAAAAATATTTAAGTATGCTTGACACCTTTGTATATAATACGCGTATAGTATAGACATGACATCAAAATGTTCCCAAAATATGTGTGTCATATGCCCGTGATATCGACGGTAAAATATGGAAAGCAAGCAATACACAATCTTTAAAAAAAGTTTATTCCTTTTTTAATGTAATATTGTAATACATCTATGAAAAGGCAAACAATTAGTAAAAATTCCTTTCATTTTCATTGCTAAAACAAATCTGAACGTATCATGATATGCACTCTCATTGCAGACGATGTTATTGAAACATTGCCAATACATTAATACCCGTATTTTTGGAAGTAGTACGTATTATTCTTTTTCCAGTTTTGTTCGACTAAATGAAATGAATTTATTATTGACAGGAAGTAGTCGCTGGTCGTGTCCTATACATATACATACAATATATATCGCAGAGACAGTGATAAAGATTCCGGTTGAGTTAACAATATTTTTTTTTCTCTTGGAAAATATATGTTGTAGCCTAAAAATAAAAACAAATCGTTGAAAGAAGGATTCGAACTCCTCCTATGCCTTCCAGGTAAACTTAAAATATACCGACTCGCTAACCATTCGACTGTTTCGTGGCACATACTATCTGCTCTTAATTAACATTACATGGGCTTATCAAACATTGCCTATTAATCAACATGTCCAATTTTGATTTTGTCTTTTTATATATACACTGTTCAGTCAGTATCCATATGACTCTCTAGACCTGTATCTCTGTTTCAAGGTGATATGAACTAGGACAATTTAAGAAAGAAACATTTTTGCATTGCAATGGCTTCAGTACTCGATATAGCTGTACTATTTACTATCGTGTTTGACCAAATAATGAAAATGAAGGTTAATTTTCATTTGCATATGTAAATTGCTCATTTAAATGTGACATACAATTTGGACATAGTAACGACTAATGTTATTTCTGGTGACATCTACCCCACCATCCACCCTTGAGTAATTTTCATATAAAAAAAACTTCTGAACTCCGAAATCGGGTTGACAGTTATTTGCATATATGATATCACGATTTTAAAATAATGTTTTGAACTGTAATGTTCTCGTTATATTGATGTTCATGTCGTACAGAATACACGACTCGAATTATCTTGTTGCATTTGACGTAAAACAAAATTTGTAAAACAAGGTATTTCGAGAAAAAATCAAGTTTTGTTTCCTAACGTATTAGAAACGTTACAATAATAATGAAATGGAAGTTTGCGTAATAAAACGAGATTGAACGATCAAGACTTCCACACACACAGACATTATTTTTGAATGTACAGAATATAAAATGATATCCTAATCCTGATTCCAATTTTCATTGAAATTGATGAAATTGTGTATTTTAAAACAATTAGTTTCTTACACCATCATATCAATTAACTCATTCTAAATATAACGATGCTGTCAATATTGAAAATTCTATTTAAACCAAGAGTGATATTCCTGGCCAGTTTAGGTTGTCACTCGAAACAAAGCTACCAATACAGTACCTTATTATCCCATTCCACAGCCTAATTACCTTTGCGAGATCTAAGCCGGCCTCCCTCTTTTCGGTATCACAACTCTGAATTCTGATCAGTATTCGGTGATATATACTAAATATAACGGTGCATGAAAACGATATCACGTAATCTAGAAAATGATCTTTGAAGGTCTTATCTCGGTAAATGCAGTTTGAAACTAAAGAGTCCAAATAAAACTGATACAATGTGTATATAAAACAGGGCAATTGATTATCATCCTCTAGTATTTAGGAGACTTTTAATGATAGCCATATTTAAACCAGCTACACTTATCAGTAAGATACTGATTATGATACCGTTTAATTAATATTGCAATAATAATTATGTACTTACCTGTTTCGAGCACGTGCACGAGCTAGTATTTTGTTATCAGTCTGCGCTCGAGTATAGCTAATGTATATATGGTATAGTACATGAAAGAGGCAGCAGGGGCTTGTAACGCCAGAAGACTGGGACCTGGATCACAATGACACATAGAAACAGGGGTTCAATGTAACGCTATCTAAAACATCATGAATATATTACAATCAAAAATATTTAAGTATGCTTGACACCTTTGTATATAATACGCGTATAGTATAGACATGACATCAAAATGTTCCCAAAATATGTGTCATATGCCCGTGATATCGACGGTAAAATATGGAAAGCAACAATACACAATCTTTAAAAAAAAGTTTATTCCTTTTTTAATGTAATATTGTAATACATCTATGAAAAGGCAAACAATTAGTAAAAATTCCTTTCATTTTCATTGCTAAAACAAATCTGAACGTATCATGATATGCACTCTCATTGCAGACGATGTTATTGAAACATTGCCAATACATTAATACCCGTATTTTTGGAAGTAGTACGTATTATTCTTTTTCCAGTTTTGTTCGACTAAATGAAATGAATTTATTATTGACAGGAAGTAGTCGCTGGTCGTGTCCTATACATATACATACAATATATATCGCAGAGACAGTGATAAAGATTCCGGTTGAGTTAACAATATTTTTTTTTCTCTTGGAAAATATATGTTGTAGCCTAAAAATAAAAACAAATCGTTGAAAGAAGGATTCGAACTCCTCCTATGCCTTCCAGGTAAACTTAAAATATACCGACTCGCTAACCATTCGACTGTTTCGTGGCACATACTATCTGCTCTTAATTAACATTACATGGGCTTATCAAACATTGCCTATTCATCAGCATGTCCAATTTTGATTTTGTTTATATACACTGTTCAGTCAGTATCCATATGAATCTCTAGACCTGTATCTCTGTTTCAAGGTGATATATACCAGGGCAATTTGAGAAAGAAACATTTTTGCATTGCAATGGCTTCAGTACTCGATATAGCTGTACTATTTACTATCGTGTTTGACCAAATAATGAAAATGAAGGTTAATTTTCATTTGCATATGTAAATTGCTCATTTAAATGTGACATACAATTTGGACATAGTAACGACTAATGTTATTTCTGGTGACATCTACCCCACCATCCACCCTTGTGTAATTTTCATATAAAAAAACTTCTGAACTCCGAAAACGGGTTGACAGTTATTTGCATATATGATATCACGATTTTAAAATAATGTTTTGAACTGTAATGTTCTCGTTATATTGATGTTCATGTCGTACAGAATACACGACTCGAATTATCTTGTTGCATTTGACGTAAAACAAAATTTGTAAAACAAGGTATTTCGAGAAAAAATCAAGTTTTGTTTCCTAACGTATTATAAACGTTACAATAATAATGAAATGGAAGTTTGCGTAATAAAACGAGATTGAACGATCAAGACTTCCACACACACAGACATTATTTTTGAATGTACAGAATATAAAATGATATCCTAATCCTGATTCCAATTTTCATTGAAATTGATGAAATTGTGTATTTTAAAACAATTAGTTTCTTACACCATCATATCAATTAACTCATTCTAAATATAACGATGCTGTCAATATTGAAAATTCTATTTAAACCAAGAGTGATATTCCTGGCCAGTTTAGGTTGTCACTCGAAACAAAGCTACCAATACAGTACCTTATTATCCCATTCCACAGCCTAATTACCTTTGCGAGATCTAAGCCGGCCTCCCTCTTTTCGGTATCACAACTCTGAATTCTGATCAGTATTCGGTGATATATACTAAATATAACGGTGCATGAAAACGATATCACGTAATCTAGAAAATGATCTTTGAAGGTCTTATCTCGGTAAATGCAGTTTGAAACTAAAGAGTCCAAATAAAACTGATACAATGTGTATATAAAACAGGGCAATTGATTATCATCCTCTAGTATTTAGGCGACTTTTAATGATAGCCATATTTAAACCAGCTACACTTATCAGTAAGATACTGATTATGATACCGTTTAATTAATATTGCAATAATAATTATGTACTTACCTGTTTCGAGCACGTGCACGAGCTAGTATTTTGTTATCAGTCTGCGCTCGAGTATAGCTAATGTATATATGGTATAGTACATGAAAGAGGCAGCAGGGGCTTGTAACGCCAGAAGACTGGGACCTGGATCACAATGACACATAGAAACAGGGGTTCAATGTAACGCTATCTAAAACATCATGAATATATTACAATCAAAAATATTTAAGTATGCTTGACACCTTTGTATATAATACGCGTATAGTATAGACATGACATCAAAATGTTCCCAAAATATGTGTCATATGCCCGTGATATCGACGGTAAAATATGGAAAGCAAGCAATACACAATCTTTAAAAAAAAGTTTATTCCTTTTTTAATGTAATATTGTAATACATCTATGAAAAGGCAAACAATTAGTAAAAAATCCTTTCATTTTCATTGCTAAAAACAAATCTGAACGTATCATGATATGCACTCTCATTGCAGACGATGTTATTGAAACATTGCCAATACATTAATACCCGTATTTTTGGAAGTAGTACGTATTATTCTTTTTCCAGTTTTGTTCGACTAAATGAAATGAATTTATTATTGACAGGAAGTAGTCGCTGGTCGTGTCCTATACATATACATACAATATATATCGCAGAGACAGTGATAAAGATTCCGGTTGAGTTAACAATATTTTTTTTCTCTTGGAAAATATATGTTGTAGCCTA
Organism: Argopecten irradians; assembly: GCF_041381155.1. Taxonomy (NCBI): domain Eukaryota; kingdom Metazoa; phylum Mollusca; class Bivalvia; order Pectinida; family Pectinidae; genus Argopecten; species Argopecten irradians. Next base: position 41,333,155 of record NC_091138.1, read on the forward strand.
AAAATAAAAACAAATCGTTGAAAGAAGGATTCGAACTCCTCCTATGCCTTCCAGGTAAACTTAAAATATACCGACTCGCTAACCATTCGACTGTTTCGTGGCATATACTTTCTGCTCTTAATTAACATTACATGGGCTTATCAAACATTGCCTATTCATCAGCATGTCCAATTTTGATTTTGTTTATATACACTGTTCAGTCAGTATCCATATGAATCTCTAGACCTGTATCTCTGTTTCAAGGTGATATGAACTAGGACAATTTAAGAAAGAAACATTTTTGCATTGCAATGGCTTCAGTACTCGATATAGCTGTACTATTTACTATCGTGTTTGACCAAATAATGAAAATGAAGGTTAATTTTCATTTGCATATGTAAATTGCTCATTTAAATGTGACATACAATTTGGACATAGTAACGACTAATGTTATTTCTGGTGACATCTACCCCACCATCCACCCTTGAGTAATTTTCATATAAAAAAAACTTCTGAACTCCGAAAACGGGTTGACAGTTATTTGCATATATGATATCACGATTTTAAAATAATGTTTTGAACTGTAATGTTCTCGTTATATTGATGTTCATGTCGTACAGAATACACGACTCGAATTATCTTGTTGCATTTGACGTAAAACAAAATTTGAAAAACAAGGTATTTCGAGAAAAAAATCAAGTTTTGTTTCCTAACGTATTATAAACGTTACAATAATAATGAAATGGAAGTTTGCGTAATAAAACGAGATTGAACGATCAAGACTTCCACACACACAGACATTATTTTTGAATGTACAGAATATAAAATGATATCCTAATCCTGATTCCAATTTTTATTGAAATTGATGAAATTGTGTATTTTAAAACAATTAGTTTCTTACACCATCATATCAATTAACTCATTCTAAATATAAAGATGCTGTCAATATTGAAAATTCTATTTAAACCAAGAGTGATATTCCTGGCCAGTTTAGGTTGTCACTCGAAACAAAGCTACCAATACAGTACCTTATTATCCCATTCCACAGCCTAATTACCTTTGCGAGATCTAAGCCGGCCTCCCTCTTTTCGGTATCACAACTCTGAATTCTGATCAGTATTCGGTGATATATACTAAATATAACGGTGCATGAAAACGATATCACGTAATCTAGAAAATGATCTTTGAAGGTCTTATCTCGGTAAATGCAGTTTGAAACTAAAGAGTCCAAATAAAACTGATACAATGTGTATATAAAACAGGGCAATTGATTATCATCCTCTAGTATTTAGGAGACTTTTAATGATAGCCATATTTAAACCAGCTACACTTATCAGTAAAATACTGATTATGATACCGTTTAATTAATATTGCAATAATAATTATGTACTTACCTGTTTCGAGCACGTGCACGAGCTAGTATTTTGTTATCAGTCTGCGCTCGAGTATAGCTAATGTATATATGGTATAGTACATGAAAGAGGCAGCAGGGGCTTGTAACGCCAGAAGACTGGGACCTGGATCACAATGACACATAGAAACAGGGGTTCAATGTAACGCTATCTAAAACATCATGAATATATTACAATCAAAAATATTTAAGTATGCTTGACACCTTTGTATATAATACGCGTATAGTATAGACATGACATCAAAATGTTCCCAAAATATGTGTCATATGCCCGTGATATCGACGGTAAAATATGGAAAGCAAGCAATACACAATCTTTAAAAAAAGTTTATTCCTTTTTTAATGTAATATTGTAATACATCTATGAAAAGGCAAACAATTAGTAAAAATTCCTTTCATTTTCATTGCTAAAACAAATCTGAACGTATCATGATATGCACTCTCATTGCAGACGATGTTATTGAAACATTGCCAATACATTAATACCCGTATTTTTGGAAGTAGTACGTATTATTCTTTTTCCAGTTTTGTTCGACTAAATGAAATGAATTAATTTATTATTGACAGGAAGTAGTCGCTGGTCGTGTCCTATACATATACATACAATATATATCGCAGAGACAGTGATAAAGATTCCGGTTGAGTTAACAATATTTTTTTTCTCTTGGAAAATATATGTTGTAGCCTAAAAATAAAAACAAATCGTTGAAAGAAGGATTCGAACTCCTCCTATGCCTTCCAGGTAAACTTAAAAAATACCGACTCGCTAACCATTCGACTGTTTCGTGGCATATACTTTCTGCTCTTAATTAACATTACATGGGCTTATCAAACATTGCCTATTCATCAGCATGTCCAATTTTGATTTTGTTTATATACACTGTTCAGTCAGTATCCATATGAATCTCTAGACCTGTATCTCTGTTTCAAGGTGATATGAACAAGGACAATTTAAGAAAGAAACATTTTTGCATTGCAATGGCTTCAGTACTCGATATAGCTGTACTATTTACTATCGTGTTTGACCAAATAATGAAAATGAAGGTTAATTTTCATTTGCATATGTAAATTGCTCATTTAAATGTGACATACAATTTGGACATAGTAACGACTAATGTTATTTCTGGTGACATCTACCCCACCATCCACCCTTGTGTAATTTTTCCTATAAAAAACTTCTGAACTCCGAAAACGGGTTGACAGTTATTTGCATATATGATATCACGATTTTAAAATAATGTTTTGAACTGTAATGTTCTCGTTATATTGATGTTCATGTCGTACAGAATACACGACTCTAATTATCTTGTTGCATTTGACGTAAAACAAAATTTGTAAAACAAGGTATTTCGAGAAAAAAATCAAGTTTTGTTTCCTAACGTATTAGAAACGTTACAATAATAATGAAATGGAAGTTTGCGTAATAAAACGAGATTGAACGATCAAGACTTCCACACACACAGACATTATTTTTGAATGTACAGAATATAAAATGATATCCTAATCCTGATTCCAATTTTCATTGAAATTGATGAAATTGTGTATTTTAAAACAATTAGTTTCTTACACCATCATATCAATTAACTCATTCTAAATATAAGGATGCTGTCAATATTGAAAATTCTATTTAAACCAAGAGTGATATTCCTGGCCAGTTTAGGTTGTCACTCGAAACAAAGCAACCAATACAGTACCTTATTATCCCATTCCACAGCCTAATTACCTTTGCGAGATCTAAGCCGGCCTCCCTCTTTTCGGTATCACAACTCTGAATTCTGATCAATATTCGGTGATATATACTAAATATAACGGTGCATAAAAACGATATCACGTAATCTAGAAAATGATCTTTGAAGGTCTTATCTCGGTAAATGCAGTTTGAAACTAAAGAGTCCAAATAAAACTGATACAATGTATATATAAAACAGGGCAATTGATTATCTTCCTCTTGTATTTAGGAGACTTTTAATGATAGCCATATTTAAACCAGCTACACTTATCAGTAAAATACTGATTATGATACCGTTTAATTAATATTGCAATAATAATTATGTACTTACCTGTTTCGAGCACGTGCACGAGCTAGTATTTTGTTATCAGCCTGCGCTCGTGTATAGCTACATGTATATATGGTATAGTACATGACTGAGGCAGCAGGGGCTTGTAACGCCAGAAGACTGGGACCTGGATCACAATGACACATAGAAACAGGGGTTCAATGTAACGCTATCTAAAACATCATGAATATATTACAATAAAAAATATTTAAGTATGCTTGACACCTTTGTATATAATACGCGTATAGTATAGACATGACATCAAAATGTTCCCAAAATATGTGTCATATGCCCGTGATATCGACGGTAAAATATGGAAAGCAAGCAATACACAATCTTTAAAAAAAGTTTATTCCTTTTTTAATGTAATATTGTAATACATCTATGAAAAGGCAAACAATTAGTAAAAATTCCTTTCATTTTCATTGCTAAAACAAATCTGAACGTATCATGATATGCACTCTCATTGCAGACGATGTTATTGAAACATTGCCAATACATTAATACCCGTATTTTTGGAAGTAGTACGTATTATTCTTTTTCCAGTTTTGTTCGACTAAATGAAATGAATTTATTATTGACAGGAAGTAGTCGCTGGTCGTGTCCTATACATATACATACAATATATATCGCAGAGACAGTGATAAAGATTCCGGTTGAGTTAACAATATTTTTTTTCTCTTGGAAAATATATGTTGTAGCCTAAAAATAAAAACAAATCGTTGAAAGAAGGATTCGAACTCCTCCTATGCCTTCCAGGTAAACTTAAAATATACCGACTCGCTAACCATTCGACTGTTTCGTGGCATATACTTTCTGCTCTTAATTAACATTACATGGGCTTATCAAACATTGCCTATTCATCAGCATGTCCAATTTTGATTTTGTTTATATACACTGTTCAGTCAGTATCCATATGAATCTCTAGACCTGTATCTCTGTTTCAAGGTGATATATACAAGGGCAATTTAAGAAAGAAACATTTTTGCATTGCAATGGCTTCAGTACTCGATATAGCTGTACTATTTACTATCGTGTTTGACCAAATAATGAAAATGAAGGTTAATTTTCATTTGCATATGTAAATTGCTCATTTAAATGTGACATACAATTTGGACATAGTAACGACTAATGTTATTTCTGGTGACATCTACCCCACCATCCACCCTTGTGTAATTTTCATATAAAAAAAACTTCTGAACTCCGAAAACGGGTTGACAGTTATTTGCATATATGATATCACGATTTTAAAATAATGTTTTGAACTGTAATGTTCTCGTTATATTGATGTTCATGTCGTACAGAATACACGACTCTAATTATCTTGTTGCATTTGACGTAAAACAAAATTTGTAAAACAAGGTATTTCGAGAAAAAAATCAAGTTTTGTTTCCTAACGTATTAGAAACGTTACAATAATAATGAAATGGAAGTTTGCGTAATAAAACGAGATTGAACGATCAAGACTTCCACACACACAGACATTATTTTTGAATGTACAGAATATAAAATGATATCCTAATCCTGATTCCAATTTTCATTGAAATTGATGAAATTGTGTATTTTAAAACAATTAGTTTCTTACACCATCATATCAATTAACTCATTCTAAATATAACGATGCTGTCAATATTGAAAATTCTATTTAAACCAAGAGTGATATTCCTGGCCAGTCTAGGTTGTCACTCGAAACAAAGCTACCAATACAGTACCTTATTATCCCATTCCACAGCCTAATTACCTTTGCGAGATCTAAGCCGGCCTCCCTCTTTTCGGTATCACAACTCTGAATTCTGATCAGTATTCCGTGATATATACTAAATATAACGGTGCATAAAAACGATATCACGTAAACTAGAAAATGGTCTTTGAAGGTCTTATCCCGTTATATGTAGTTTGAAACTAAAGAGTCCCATTAAAACTGATACCATGTATATATAAAACAGGGCAATTGATTAACTTCCTCTTGTATTTAAGAGACTTTTAATGATAGCCATATTTGAAACAGCTACACTTATCAGTAAAAATACTGATTATGATACCGTTTAATTAATATTGCAATAATAATTATGTACGTACCTGTTTCGAGGACGTGCACGAGTTAGTATTTTGTTATCAGCTTGCGCTCGTGTATAGCTATACATGGTATGGTACATGACTGAGACCACAGGGGCTTGTTACGCCGGAAGACTGGGACCTGGATCACGGTGACACATAGAAACAGGGGTTCAATGTAACGCTATTCAAAAACCTCAGGAATATATTACAATCACAAATATTTAAGTATGGTTGACACTTTTGTATATTATACGCGTATAGTACAGACATGACATCATAATGTTCCCAAATTATATGTGCTATCTGCCCATGATATCAACGGTAAAATATGGAAAGCAAACAATACACAATCTTTAAAAAAAGTTTATTTCTTTTTTAGTGTAATATTGTCATACATCTATGAAAAGGCAAACAATTAGCAACAATTCCTTTCATTTTCATTGCTAAAAACAAATCTGAACCCGTATCATGATATGTACTCTCATTGTAGACGATGTTATTAAAATATTGTCAATACATTAATACCCGTATTTCTGAAAGCAGTGAGCTCTATAATCAAGTTCGTATTATTCATTTTCCAGTTTTGTTTGACTAAATGAAATGAATTAAGTTTATTGTTGACAAGAAGTAGTTTCTGGACTTGTCCTAAACAAATACGTACAATATGTATCGCAGAGACAATGATAAAGATTCCGATTGAGCTAACCAATATTTTTTTCTGTTGGAAAATATATGTTGTAGCCTAAAAATAAAAACAAATCGTTGAAAGAAGGATTCGAACTCCTCCTATGCCTTCAAGGTAAACTTAAAAAAATACCGACTCACTAACCATTCGACTGTTTCGTGGCATATACTTTCTGCTCTTAATTAACATTACATGGGCTTATCAAACATTGCCTATTCATCAGCATGTCCAATTTTGATTTTATTTATATACACTGTTCAGTCAGTATCCATATGAATCTCTAGACCTGTATCTCTGTTTCAAGGTGATATGAACTAGGACAATTTAAGAAAGAAACATTTTTGCATTGCAATGGCTTCAGTACTCGATATAGCTGTATTATTTACTATCGTGTTTGACCAAATAATGAAAATGAAGGTTAATTTTCATTTGCATATGTAAATTGCTCATTTAAATGTGACATACAATTTGGACATAGTAACGACTAATGTTATTTCTGGTGACATCTACCCCACCATCCACCCTTGAGTAATTTTCATATAAAAATCTTCTGAACTCCAAAATCGGGTGGGCAGTTATTTGCATATATGATATCACGATTTTAAAATAATGTTTTGAACTGTAATGTTCTCGTTATATTGATGTTCATGTCGCACAGAATACACGACTCGAATTATTTTGTTGTATTTGACGTAAAACAAAATTTGTGAAACAAGGTATTTCGAGAAAAAAAATCAAGTTTTGTTTCCTAACGTATTAGAAACGTTACAATAATAATGAAATGGAAGTTTGCGTAATAAAACGAGATTGAACGATCAAGACTTCCACACACACAGACATTATTTTTGAATGTACAGAATATAAAATGATATCCTAATCCTGATTCCAATTTTCATTGAAATTGATGAAATTGTGTATTTTAAAACAATTAGTTTCTTACACCATCATATCAATTAACTCATTCTAAATATAACGATGCTGTCAATATTGAAAATTCTATTTAAACCAAGAGTGATATTCCTTGCCAGTTTAGGTTGTCACTCGAAACAAAGCTCTCAATATAGTACCCTATTATCCCATTCCACACCCTAGTTACCTTTGCGAGATATAAGCCGGCCTCCCTCTTTACGGTATCACAACTGTAAATTCTTATCAGTATTCGGTGATATATACTAAATATAACGGTGCATAAAAACGATATCACGTAAACTAGAAAATGGTCTTTGAAGGTCTTATCCCGTTATATGTAGTTTGAAACGTTATTTAAAACCTCATGAATATAGAAACAATAACGCTATTTAAAACCTCATGAATATATTAGAATAACATATATTTAAGCACGGTTGACATCTTAGTATATATTACGCGTATGGTATAGACATGACATCATAATGTTCCCAAAATATGTGTTACACAAAGGTACCAGACTGAAAAAAATAATCATTTTTCAAAAGAATTCACGGATCAGTGACACTATGTTTATAAACAATATCAGTCACGCAATTGTAGTTCGCACGGGCGTATCGCTAAAGACCTCATTGCTCAGCTGGTTTAGTAAGCTCAGCAGCGTTAAGATTTCCCTTTGAGTTCTTTAAACATAACAATGGGATACATTTTGTGGGTAGGGATCGCAATTGTATATGGTATCGAGTGGCAATATTATTTACGACAAAACATCACGTGTGAGGTACTAATTACGCGCTCTCAAGCCAACCCATACATTTAGTTACATTGATATCTTACCATTCAACCAACTAGTGATTTGTTACTTGGTCAGGAACACCAATCTTTAAACGTTAAAATATGTTTCTCAATGTAGGTTCCTAAGATTTTTATGGAAAATATGTAGAAATTTCTATATATTTGCAGATTAATTTTGTATTAGGATTAAGATATCCATATCAACATAACATACCTATTTTGATTTCTGGTTATCATAGCAGCAACGTGAATTGAGCACCGTATTCGGGATTCGGGATTCGAATAATGAATCCGGTGTCAGCACCTTATTTGTTATTAAAATATGAACAAATAGATAACAATTTCAAAAAAATAAAAATAAAAACAGATCAAAACATAATTTTACAACATCAATAAAAAACTTGATACCGCGAGAAATTGTTTTGAGTTTGAAAAACGAATCTGGTGCCAGCTAGGTATTCGGGATTCGGGATTCGAATAACGAATGCGATGCCAGCACCTTAGTCGTTATTCAATAAAATGTATATAGACATCATTTAAACGCTTGAAAGCCGTAAAACAACTCCTTAAATTGTTTTTAGTTATTCAGTTTGATTAACGAATCCGCACGGTGCCAGCACCGTATTCGGGATTCGGGATTACGGATTCGAACAACGAATCCGATGCCAGCATCGTAAACGTTATTGGAAAATGAAGAAATGAATAACAATTTCAATACATAAAAAGACAGATCAAAACATAATTCAAAACATTAATAAAAAAAACCTTAATATCTCGAGAAATTGTTTTTAGTTTTGATAACGAATACGGTGCCAGTGTAATCATATTTTCAAAATCATAGTGAACTTGGTTCCACGAGTAAGATATTATATATAATGTGATGATATTTTGATGAATAAGCTTCCATTAGTCGCATCGCAGCATCTGCATTAACAATGGCCGTAATATTACGTTAGAGGCTTAGAACAATTGTATGGTAGAGCTACATCATGATGTGTCTGTTCTTTATGTATGAAAAGTTTAGAAATAAATATGACACCCAGAGACATGCTCACATATTTTTCACGTACCATGTGTAATACAGAAATAGAGTTACATTTCCATACAAAACAAGAGGCCCAGAGGGCCTGTATCGCTCACCTGGTTCGGAATACCAAGTAATGTTCTGAATACAGGTTCATTGTTTCTTTTCTGAAGGAATTTGAATATTTACCTCTATTTCCCCTATTGGGCCCCGCCCCTCCTGCCCCCAGAGGGTCAGAGCCAAAATTTATATAAGTTCTGTTCTCCTACCCCCAAGGATGTTTATGGCCAAATTTGGTTACAATCCATGCAGAACTCTAGGACAAGTACCGATTTAAAGGATTTACCTCTATTTCCCCTATAAGGCCCCACCCCTCCTGCCCCAGGGGGGTCAGAGCCAAAATTTATACAAGTTCTGTTCCCCTTCCCCAAAGGATGTTTGTGGCCAATTTTGGTTACAATCCATGCAGAACTCTATGACTAGTAGCGATTTAAAGGATTTACCTCTATTTCCCCTATTGGGCCCAACCCCTCCTGCCCCCGGGAAGTCAGAGCCAAAATTAATGCAAGTTCTGTTCCCCTTCCCCCAAGGATGTTTGTGGCCAAATTTGGTTACAATCCATGCAGAACTCTAGGACAAGTAGCGATTTATAGGATTTACCTCTATTTCCCCTATTGGGCCCAACCCCTCCTGCCCCTGGGGGGTCAGAGCCAAAATTTATACAAGTTCTGTTCCCCTTCCCCAAAGGATGTTTGTGGCCAATTTTGGTTACAATCCATGCATAACTCTATAACAAGTAGCGATTTAAAGGATTTACCTCTATTTCCCCTATTGGGCCCCACCCCTCCTGCCCCAGAGGGGTCAGAGCCAAAATGTATACAATTTCTCTTCCCCTTCCCCCAAGGAAGTTTGTGGCCAAATTTGGTTACAATCCATGCAGAACTCTAGGACAAGAAGCGATTTATAGGATTAACCCCTATTTCCCCTATGGGCCCCGCCCCTTCTGCCCCCGGGGGTTCAGAGCCAAAATTTATACAAGTTCTGTTCTCCTTCCCCCAAGGATGTTTGTGGCCAATTTTGGTTACGATCCATGCAGAACTCTATGACTAGTAGCGATTTTAAGGAAATGTTTGGGCCAGGTGAGCTAAAAATACATAATGTAACCCCACTTTGGGAAATATTCTGGCGAATCTTTATGATTTCCATAACGAAATTGACAGTGACCATCGACCATGGATCAAAAACAAATGTTATGAATGTTCTTTTTGAACGAGCCCAATTTGGCAACAACAGAAAAGTGTCGACTGCACGAAAGTTACGTCTGGCATGATAGAGTTTGCTGACCAAAAGTGTCAGATTCACATATTCTTAGGGCCAGAAGACCTCCACATGATCTCTGTGGATTTCATTATCTTACTTTTTATTCAAGCATTGAACGTCTTTCAGTTGGCATTCATAGCCAATATGAATGCCAACTGGACAGAGGCAAATTTCACGAAGCACGCTAGCACTCATATTGACTATGAATGCCAACTGAAAGATGTCCACTGCTTATATTTACATTTGGTTACAATTTTATGATGAAAGTTGATTTTGCATCTATAAAGAATTAATCATTCGTCGTCATCAAGGATGGAACATCCATTTGAACAGCCGTTTTCCGTGATTGCTGGCACGACAATTGTGACGTTACAGTGATAATGACGTCATGATAAGCGCGTGGATTTCATAGACTATATGAATGCCAACTGCGCTTGGTAAATTTACATAGTGGAACTGCACAGAAAAATGTATGTATAAAAAAGTACTAGTAAATGTTTGTGACATCCTCAGACTGAAGACATGTTATAGACTCACACAAGGTTACGATCAGAGGGATTTATAAGAGAACGAAGAGACTGAAAGAAATTTGAGGAAGTACTATCAGACGTCGTCATATAATAGAAGGTGATTTTAACGTACTGACAAACCATGAAACAGACATACTAATAGGTATATCGTCAGGAATTCGACATTTGTCACGACCAATGAACCTAACCTTATGGTAACTGTTCATTTCTCATCAACATTAAAATAAAAGATGTTCGTTAAAGCTAGAAAAGCTAATGGTGGTTCATAGCACCTTCTAGAGCGAAGCTTTCAAACACGACGCTTAAAGACCTAGTTAAACTCTTAACATTTATATTTAAGATGAGTTTGAATTCTTCTAATGCATATATATGTGTTGTACTTTAAATGACTGTATGCTCGGTGTATTATTTTGAAGGCATTGAACACTATATACAAAACTTATAAGCAATGCCTACGACACCGTCGTTATAATACTGCAGTAACTGCAGTTACAAACTGTAACGACCCCTGTCAACTGAATACAGTTAGAGGGCGAATAATAATTATATTAAATGGAACTTGAAATGGTTTGACAGTATGCATGTCATTACAACACCCGTTTTAGTACATACACATTACTATACAATTACATATATACCACTGGGGTTTTTAGTTGGGTTACTTTCGGTTTGGTATCACAAAGTCGTTGAACTCAAAAGGTTCGTACAGGGTCGCGTATTAGTAAAAAAATATTTATCAATAATTTTTTGTTATCAAATTTGACAGAGGTGGCAAGATAAGATATTTGTTAGAAGAATCGGTTTGTAAGATTTAGTCATGGGGTCCAAGTTTTTTTTGTTTTTTTTTTGAAAATTAGAAAGAATGTAATGTACAGTGTTTATAATAAGGTACCATGTTGATAGAAAAGGTATTTGTTAGGATAAATGATTAAAAGACTTCGTAAGCAAATATACGTAGATACAAATCAACATACATAGAAATGACTCATCTCGTAGTATAAATACATTGAATATTCTTTTCCTGTTTGTTGATCTATTGTTTACTTACTAACTGTACAACATGTTTGTGATCATAAAATATAAGTTTTCATAATGTGAAGACTAGCATATCTTCAACATCCAGATATGTGCGTGAATAAAACGCTTTCTTCATGTGAAACAAACTTCGTTTTCTAGTCATCTTTAGATGTATGCCACCATATTCATATCATTATTATATTGTGTTTCATTAGTAATTATCATATATGAACTCATAAATTCTATATACAGAGATATTGGTTACATCAGCATGGACAATCAACAGTCGTCTGTGCCAAATCACCTGGATCATTCAAGTAGAGATGTCAAAACGTTCATCAAGTTAAACAACCTGTAATCATTAAAAAGATATTTAAATTTAAATCAATATGATCAAGATGGAAAAAGTAAAATAGTTAATTATGTCGCAGAAAATCGCGCACCTTTTTTCCTCGCTTGTAAAGAAGGCCGAGAAGATATTGTTAGATATATCATGAAGAATTTTATGATATAAGTGCTACATTATGTATTTTTTGAACATTGGTTAAAATTTTAATTCAGTATTATTTAATTTGATTTCCACAAACTTTCCTAACTTTATTTTCTTCTTGTGACATGATATTTTAAAGCTACATTTTGTACATGTATCTATTCACGTCTGTTTCAGTTAATTACTCTATATATAACATATGGTTTATCGTAATTTATTCATTGTGTTTTTATAGCTCATCTACCCTTTGAAGTTAATTATCCCGTCTGGTCTTACTAGTACTATGGCACTTACGACTCAGACAATAGATAAGCTAATTATCTCACCTGTCCGAGCAAACTATTTCTAGCTGTTTAAAAATTTCGCGAATCTGTTTATATGTGTAGGTATATATTGTTCAAGTTTTGAAATGAATGTTTTCACGTTCATAGCCAAATGTCTCATGAAATTGCGGACACAATAACCGCGCAAAAAAGCGGCCATACGGTGTATCGTGGATGACACACCGCGATCTACAGTATATTGTGCACAGCATTAACCACATTGTAAGTATGTATAAAGGTGTGGGATTTCTAACGGTTTTTTTTTCTTCGTGTGAGACATAAAATGCGAAAAATCAATACCAATGCAAAGCCCAGTTCTGACATAATAAGTATGTTTAACAAAAATAAACTGTTGATAATACCTTATTATCAACAAAATACACTGTCTGGCGCTCTTGACCTGCATGTTGTCGTCTGCGCAGGGAAACTGCCAAAGTTGAGATCGGACATTCAACTCAACTCCTGAATCAATATTTTCCTACAGATAACCATACTTTATTTTGATGTAGCTCACAAATCATGTATAATACAAAGACTATCAATGCTTGAATACAGTTTGTTGGAATTGTCCAGTATAATTCGAGCCGTAAATGAAGACTACGTTTTTGAAATTGGGTGTCGTTTTTACGTTTCATTGTCAAAGATGAATAGGTTGTAACAAAACAACTTTTTTTAGGAATAATGGAAGATGTTGAAATAAAATATGGATAGACGATCTTAAACCAACCCTGACCATTATGTGTAGTAAAGGTTTATTACAGAAACATGTTTGAGAAAAAAACCTATTTATTTTGATAAAGATTTCCAGCGACGAAAAAAGTTTCTGACATACTACACTCGATCCAAATTGTGTGAAAGGGGAAGTAACTCTTACTAAACGAACATTTTAAAGGTAAATGGAACGCTCACGATTACATTTACCGAACACGGTATTTTCCCCGATATAGTTGCTGAACAAAAGACAAAGAAACACAATACTAAGATTCATGTTGTACAAAATAATGAAAGTAAAAAGCCCTTTTAATTTTCAATCATCGAACATTTCTACAATTTGACATTTAAAAGTGTAAAAGTGTTTATATCGTAACCATGGAGATTTTGTATGATTGTTAAAGTGTAGTGCTCGATGTCTGTCAGTAATACAGCACATGTAGACAATTACTTTAATTTTGAAAGTTAAATCCTGTCAGCCTTTACGTGGAAAAAAACTTTTTATAAACAAGTTTTAGTTCCGCTTCCGTGAAAAATGTGTTAACGTTCATACATTGAAAGTCAAATTATAACTGCAAGCAGAGATATCAATCAATATTGGCCAGTTTATTAAATGAAACATATATTTAAATATATACTATTGTTAAGATCATGCGATGGTGTAATCGAAGATGTATAGTGTTTACTCTCTGGTACTATAGAAGATAGAGTATAATTACTTTCACTTTCGTTTTCTGAAAAACTTCTATAGTCGATCTCATAAAATACATTTTCTGAAATCCATTCCATGTAATATAAATACGGATACAATATTGTGTACTTTATCATACATATCGATACAGTATTGGATACTTTATCATACCTGTCGAGTTACTTATCGATATGGGAGACTCTTCTGACCAAGAACAAACAAAGCCGACAAAAATGAAACCTTCAGAGATATGTTTTAGCCAAAGAGAAATCTCCCATCGATTTCGTAAGAGGTCAGATCACTGGATCCGAACCATCGGGGAAACATTGGATGATATAGTTGTTGGTAAGACACACGTAACGAGCCTTCCGACGATAAATGTAAAAGAGGAAGAGGATGCTGAGGTCAATGGCGACGAAGAGGAAAAGGAGGGAGAGGGGAAGAAGAAAAAGACTCGCTGGATCACCGCTGACAACCGCCGTCTTTGGATATTTAGACATTTAGAGAGACTAGGTATGTACCAAGATAAGCAATGATTGTTTATTTTGTAAAACTGCCTCTCAACAGCTAAGATAATTTAAGGCTCAGATGATGGGGAAAACCGGATAACCCGGAGAAAAAAACACCGACTTACGATCAGATAGCCTTAGATACACAATAACACCAAGGTTTATAGTCATAAGGAAGTTAATTGCTTAATGGAACATTTGGCGTTACTAAATCGCTTAAGTCTTTAATTAAACGCTAGGAACTTTAACGCTGGTTTTGGCGTTCTTGTGCTCAATTTCTGTTTCCTGTATTTTATAGTAATTAGCCGTAATTTGTTATTACAACAACAAATGTGATATTATACACAGGCCGGGACGATACACCGATACACTTCAACACGATTCAAGTATCGGTCCACAGATGCAAATTACGATACGGTATCGATCCACTATATTGTTGTGAAAAACAAAGAGCAATCGTATATTGTAACTTCAAATTCCACTAAACAATTTTTTTTTAAATAAAATAACTGGAAACAAACACAGAAAGATCGAAATTCTGAAAGTGAAAGTAGTTGTGAGTCTCGTTTCCGGGAATACATGCACTGTGTTATAGATAGCGGTTGATTGGTCGTTTCGCGATGAATGTAAACATATCAGCCAATCAAATATAAGATTACATAATCAGAGCGAAAGTGTTTAAAAGCATGGCCGACACACAGGAATGGGACGATGTGATTTCGCCGCAAGGCACCAAATCATCTGTTTGGAAAACATTTGGACAGCCAGTTTATAAAAATAATGGCGTTAAAAAGATCGATAAAACAAAGACAGTATGTAAAGCATGTAAAGCAGTTCTTAAGTACACTGGAAACACAACCAATATGTCAAAACATATTGCGAGGCATCATCCGAACTTGCTGTCAAATACGTTGTCAAATACGCCGTCAATTAAAAGTACTACCACTACGAGTATAAAAACGGAGCCAGGTACCTCAGGTTGTTGGCAGCTTAAGCTTACCGACGTAAATAAAGTAAAATATGCATTTAATTCACCAAAAGCCAAGGCAATTACAAGGAAAGTTGGGTTATTTTTAGCCAAAGATTTAAGGCCCCTGTCCATTGTTGATAATAAGTTTTTCGGTGAAATGCTCAAAGAATGTGATGGTACATGTAGGTACGAATTACCGTCAAGAAAACATTTCTCAGAAAAAGTAATACCTGAACTTTGTTTAGAAGCTAAAGATAATGTGTTAAAAGAGATGAAACAGGCAATATATGTTGCATTGACAACAGATTATTGGACGTCTAGAGCATGTCAGAGTTATGTTACCATAACAGCACACTTTGTCACAGATAACTGGGAAATTAAAAATTTCGTTCTTCAAACCAGATTACTGGATGTGTCGCATACCGGTGTAAACATTGGAGAAGTTTTGAAAGAAGCTGTCAGTGAATGGGGATTAGACAGGCATGACACCAGGAAAATTTCTTTAACCACTGATAATGCCTCCAACATGGATATAGCAGCCCACACTGCTGAAATGTCACCGCACATTGGATGTTTCGCCCACACGATAAATTTAGCTTGTCAGCGAGGTTTGAAAGTAAATTCAATGAGTAGACTGATGGGAAGGATTAGAAAAATAGTAAGCTTTTTCCACAGATCAACTACTGCCACAGCTGCCTTAAAAAGAAATAAAAAAGATTCTAGCTATATCAGAGCACAAACTGATCCAGGATGTACAGACTAGGTGGAACAGCAGCTTTGAAATGATTGAGAGATTTCTTGAGCAACAAGCCCCCATCATGGCAACACTGACCGCTCCTGAAATTAGAAAAAATGTGAAGGATGTTGTTACTCTATCAAATGAGGACATTACACAAGCAGAAAATGTCATGAAAGTGCTTGAGCCTCTGAAAATAGTGACTACTGTCATGTGCTCAGAGAAAGCCCCTACAGTGTCTCTGATCTATCCTATGAGAGCTATTCTTCTAGACAGCATGAATGAAAATGCTCAGGACTCTGGTCTTATCAAGGAAGTGAAATCAGCCATAGGGGATGATTTGAAGAAGAGATATAGCAGTGATGAAATGAAGGAATTCTTGTTGATTGCTGCAGCAATAGATCCACGGTTTAAATCCCTCCCTCGCCTAAACACAGAAGAACGAGAGGCTGTATATTACAATCTGGAGTTAAAAGCCATCTCGACTGACCTGGACACAGTGCAGGTACTTAACATATTTATAAAAAAACATTCAATATTGATAATCTAATTTCATGTTTTTATCAGAAGTGTAAATATAATTTGGTCTGTAAAAAGATTAAAGATGAACATAAATTGAACATCTTATATTTGTATTTTATGATAGCAAACATAATTATATCTTGCAGATGTCATTTCCTAAAAGATTGAAATAAATTAAAATTGATCAGCATATGGTATATTTAAATTTTACAGATAAAGTCTGAACCAGATCTAGAGCAGCCAAACTTACCACAGCTATCTGTCCCTGATCAAATTGAAGATAATGGTATGTTATGGCTAGATAATCTTTCCTTATTCATATTTTTGTGAAACATTGTCAATATTCTGTAATTTCAAATTGTCAATTTTAACTTTAAATATTTAAACAAAACAAAACCAATATGATGTGTTAGGCCTATTTATTCAAAATTTAACATATTTCTTCCAGAAGATGAGGATTTACCAAGTCAACCAAAGATTTTGAAGAAATCAGCTTTAGAAGAGTTACTTGGAGATGTCTATGTGGTTTCATCAACTCCTGGAAAATCATTGGAAGAACGTATAAAACAGAAAATTGAACTGTACAAAAAGGAAAATTCTCCTCAGTTGTCAGAATGTCCTCTCTCCTGGTGGAAAGAACATTGTTTTAACTTCCCTTTACTTGCTAAAGTAGCTAAACAAATGCTTGGCATTCCAGCTACTTCCGTCCCTAGTGAGCGTGTATTTAGCACTGCCGGTGACATAGTAACTGCTACTAGAAGTGTTCTTTGTCCCGAAACGGTGGATAGACTGATTTCCTGAAGAAGAATCTTTAGAATATAGAACTCTTTCTGTTCAAAATAGTTGGTGTTAAAAAATTCAATAAAAATTGATTCCAGAAGTGGTTTTCACTGGTTTATTGCTTTGACAATACCATAAATAAAGTATCGTGATACGTATCGGATTGTAGGTGAGGTATCGTGATACGTATCGGATCGTGCAATCACTGTATCGTCCCGGCTTACAGTTGCTTCATACAAAATCAGTTTAAAGTTAAAATCGTTCCCCTCAGTGTTGGGACCAACCCTTTAACTACTATTTCCCTCGGTCGTATTTTGTTGGATTTATTTATGCAAATGTGAAGTCTGCATAAAAGTCTTTAGAATGAATTCACCAATTTAAGGACATATCTGGGTTTTTTATTTTTTTTATAATATACATTTTTGTATTTTAATGTTGTGTGTTATTCATTAGTGAACACGAAAGAATCATCACAACATCGCAACAAGTGACACTTCACTCTTAAGTAAATCATATTGAACAGGTACAGGTAACACATAAGACAGGTACAGGTAACACATAAAACAGGTACAGGTAACACATAAGACAGGTACAGGTAACACATAAGACAGGTACAGGTAACACATAAGACAGGTACAGGTAACACATTAGACAGATACAGGTAACACAATAGTCAGATACAGGTAACACATTAGACAGGTACAGGTAACACAATAGACAGATACAGGTAACACATCAGACAGGTACAGGTAACACATTAGACAGGTACATGTAACACATCAGACAGGTACCGGTAACACATTAGACAGGTACAGGTAACACATCAGACAGTTACAGGTAACACATTAGACAGGTACAGGTAACACAATAGACAGATACAGGTAACACATCAGACAGGTACAGGTAACACATAAGACAGGTACAGGTAACACATTAGACAGGTACAGGTAACACATCAGACAGGTACATGAAACACAATAGACAGGTACATGTAACAAATCAAACAGATACAGGTAACACATCAGACAGGTACAGGTAACACATTAGACAGGTACATGTAACACATTAGACGGGTACAGGTAACACTTAAGACAGGTACAGGTAACACAATAGACAGGTACAGGTAACACATCAGACAGGTACAGGTAACACATCAGACAGGTACAGGTAACACATTAGACAGGTACAGGTAACACATTAGACAGGTACAGGTAACACATCAGACAGGTACAGGTAACACAATAGACAGGTACATGTAACACATCAGACAGATACAGGTAACACATCAGACAGGTACAGGTAACACATTAGACAGGTACATGTAACACATCAGACAGGTACAGGTAACACATCAGACAGGTACAGATAACACAATAGTCAGATACAGGTAACACATTAGACAGGTACAGGTAACACAATAGACAGATACAGGTAACACATCAGACAGGTACAGGTAACACATTAGACAGGTACAGGTAACACATTAGACAGGTACAGGTAACACAATAGTCAGATACAGGTAACACATTAGACAGGTACAGGTAACACAATAGACAGATACAGGTAACACATCAGACAGGTACAGGTAACACATTAGACAGGTACAGGTAACACATTAGACAGATACAGGTAACACATCAGACAGGTACAGGTAACACATTAGACAGGTACAGGTAACACATTAGACAGGTACAGGTAACACATCAGACAGGTACAGGTAACACAATAGACAGGTACATGTAACACATCAAACAGATACAGGTAACACATCAGACAGGTACAGGTAACACATTAGACAGGTACAGGTAACAGGTAACACTTAAGACAGGTACAGGTAACACAATAGACAGGTACAGGTAACACAATAGACAGGTACAGGTAACACATTAGACAGGTACAGGTAACACATCAGACAGGTACAGGTAACACATCAGACAGGTACATGTAACACATCAGACAGGTACAGGTAACACATCAGACAGGTACAGGTAACACAATAGACAGATACAGGTAACACATCAGACAGGTACAGGTAACACATTAGACAGGTACAGGTAACACATCAGACAGGTACAGGTAACACACATCAGACAGGTACAGGTAACACATTAGACAGGTACATGTAACACATTAGACAGGTACAGGTAACACATCAGACAGGTACAGGTAACACATTAGACAGGTACAGGTAACACATTAGACAGGTACAGGTAACGCATCAGACAGGTACAGGTAACACATTAGACAGATACAGGTAACACATCAGACAGGTACAGGTAACACAATAGACAGGTACAGGTAACACATTAGACAAGTACAGGTAACACATCAGACAGGTACCGGTAACACATCAGACAGGTACATGTAACACATCAGACAGGTACAGGTAACACATCAGACAGGTACAGATAACACATTAGACAGATACAGGTAACACATCAGACAGGTACAGGTAACACATTAGACAGGTACAGGTAACACATCAGACAGATACAGGTAACACATCAGACAGACAGGTACAGGTAACACATCAGACAGGTACAGGTAACACATTAGACAGGTACATGTAACACATTAGACAGGTACAGGTAACACATCAGACAGGTTCAGGTAACACATTAGACAGGTACAGGTAACACATTAGACAGGTACAGGTAACACATCAGACAGGTACAGGTAACACATTAGACAGGTACAGGTAACACATCAGACAGGTACAGGTAACACATCAGACAGGTACAGGTAACACATTAGACAGGTACAGGTAACACATTAGACAGGTACAGGTAACACATCAGACAGGTTCAGGTAACACATTAGACAGGTACATGTAACACATTAGACAGGTACAGGTAACACATCAGACAGGTACAGGTAACACATTAGACAGGTACAGGTAACACATCAGACAGGTACAGGTAACACAATAGACAGGTACAGGTAACACATTAGACAGGTACAGGTAACACATCAGACAGGTACAGGTAACACATCAGACAGGTACATGTAACACATCAGACAGGTACAGGTAACACATCAGACAGGTACAGATAACACATTAGACAGATACAGGTAACACTTCAGACAGGTACAGGTAACACATTAGACAGGTACAGGTAACACATCAGACAGGTACAGGTAACACATCAGACAGGTTCAGGTAACACATTAGACAGGTACATGTAACACATTAGACGGGTACAGGTAACACATCAGACAGGTTCAGGTTATACATAGTACAGTACACATAGACAGGTACAGGTAACACATTAGACAGGTACAGGTAACACATCAGACAGGTACAGGTAACACATTAGACAGATACAGGTAACACATCAGACAGGTACAGGTAACACATCAGACAGGTACAGGTAACACATTAGACAGGTACATGTAACACATTAGACGGGTACAGGTAACACATCAGACAGGTACAGGTAACACATCAGACAGGTACAGGTAACACATTAGACAGGTACATGTAACACATCAGACAGGTACAGGTAACACATTAGACAGGTACAGGTAACACATCAGACAGGTACAGGTAACACATCAGACAGGTACATGTAACACAATAGACAGGTACAGGTAACACATTAGACATGTATAAGTACCATAATAGACTGGTACAGGTAACATATAAGTTAGGCACACTAGTAAGATGATGGGCAGGCACAGGTAGTTAAGAAATTTTCATTTCCTTATTTTTCAGGTAGATGTCATGAAATCACAATTGATGAGGTCATCTACATAGATTCTAGAAAACGATCGTCGACAAATCGTGGCGCTTCTGTTACGATCATCGATGACGAGGAACCCGGTGGATATTGGCACGAAGCCCCGGATGTAACATACGTTGACCCTATGAATGTGAAGTTCACTAAAAACATAATCGCAATGACGTTTTCTGTGGAGGGTTATTACGGTGTCAAAGTACAGACCCTTGTGGAAAAACTAGAGAGTAAAGAGCTTGACTTCAAAGTAATACCATCCATTGTCATTTGGGATGATGGTGCAAGCCAACGTGTGATCGACGGGAATCGACGTTTGTGGGCATTTCAGAAGGCTGAGCAGAGCAAAATCGCGGCAATTGTGATTAAGGATAGAGAATTCCTCAATAATACAATACAAAGACTGATTGGTAAATCCCTGTCAGATCTAAGCTCAGGATATGGATATCAAGACATTAGTACTGAATCATAAATCATAGCAGTTGGACATTCATGGGACCACGAATAAGTTTTAGTTCGGCGAGAAATTTCACAAAATATGTCTCCAAGGTTTTATTCCCTTTATATTAAATTGTGTTTAACACGAAAACGTCATCACGATTAGCAATACATACAGAGTTTACATATATGAATAAAAAAATAACTTTTTTACAAAAAAGATTTTAAAGTAACGTATTCTTAAATCAAAATTGTTTTCCTATAAGCTATGAAGCTGATGACGACTTCATTTTACATATGAAAGCCACAGTTAAGGTTGTATCAGTAAATGACAACAGGCGACTTTTCTTTGTATAACTTTGATAGATACTGTCGACATGTCAATCTTGATGGATATGTACTGCATTTAATTTTTCACCTGTACATGTGTTTTTTTCGCTGTGATTGTACCTAAGCATTCATAAACAATGATTTGTTTTCGAATCATTTAGATATATTATATATTTCTAGATATTTAGATAAGTGCTATGGTTTGAGTTAGACCCCCAAAAAATATGTCTGTTTAGCGCTACCCTACCTACCCTAATTTTTTATCCCCGACCCTAATTTTTCCCACTTCTCTACGAAAAAAAAAGAATTAAAAGTCGGGATTGCGATCTCAGACTCCGGTTCCAGCCATTATTATAGGGTGAAAGACACTAAAAAAATCCTCCCAACCTGTTCTTGAGTAATTATACAAGCTGTATGTTTTCCTTTCCAAAACTGTCAGTTTTTAAACCTTTTACCATCTTTGTGTTTGTGATATTTCCTAAATAAAATATAATAACTGAAATAAAACTTTCTTTCATTATTTTGATATCATTTGTATATTTCTATGTATGCTTACACGTACATGTTAAAGGTGCCACTTCACCGACCATTAGCTTTATATTTATCTATTAGAAATAAAAGCAAACGAATCAGTATTTTTTCTTCGGTAACAGAATTTATATAATTACACTTTTAGCGTTATTGAACGAGTTACAGCTGTTAAATGTTCTTTTGATCAGTTGCATCTCGAAATTATCCAGTGACGCATTGACATTAAGTACTCAATGTATATATAGCCAAACTCAAAGCAACACGTTGATGTATGTCCAAATAATATATATTACAAAGCATTATCTGTTATCGGTTTTGTTCCATTCTTTATGAATGTGAACCACAAATATATTCATTCATGACATTATTTATCAATCTTGGGCATTTGCAGAGTTTACTTTTCAATTGTATGGATCATATTAAAATTTTGGGTTTTTTTTATAATAAAAATATAAGACAACACAAAACAATTTTATTTTCGGAATTGTAGAAAACAGTCCTGCCTGTTGCCGTCTGCTGTTTCTGGACTAGTAAATTGGCGTTAAGTTAATGGTCTTTATATGCTTAACGATGGGACAGTGTTGTAATTGCACGTTAACTGTGATATGGTACACATACATATTTAATATAGCGCCTTCGAACGGAAATATCTTTTACTCAGATCTATATAAATACCTGTAATTAACAAATGCAAACAAAGAATATTTCCGTTGGACATCTCATCAAACAGTGAATTAGAAGCTGTCTATTTTGGCACTGGTTGTTTTTATACGTAACGTCCTTCTGTTAAAATAATGATAATTAATGAATACAAATTAAGGATAATTGATACCATATTGCTGTATATTTCGATTCTTTCAACGTTACGTCAGCCATTTTGTCAAAAGGTCCTCGAATCATGACGTCACGTCATTGTTTAATAACATCAAATCATGATGTCATAATGAATTTCCAGCTAATGAAAAGAGTTTCAAGTTATATTACACTAGTGACAAATGCAAAAATATTAGACGGAGAAAGTCATTGGCTATCAGGTAGATACTGTGATAAATACGTTTATCTAAGCATTAAACTATCTTCCTATGGTATCTATGGTCTATATAGATTCCAGAGATTTGCAGACAATCTTTATAATGCGCGCTAGCGCATTATGAGATGATTGTCTGCAAAGCTCTAGCATCTATATTGACCATAGAGGCCATAGGAAGATAGTTTAATGCTAATATTTACATTATCATTTCATTTTACATTATCATTTCATTTTAGGGTCTCTGCATTAACATTGTTTAAGCTAGACCAGGGAAACCGTTTATCAACGACAATTTAATCCACGAGATGGAACAGCCATTTTGACGGTAATCAGTTGACGTCACCACGTCAATATCATTGACGTCATAATGGTCACGTTTTTGGTGTCAGTTATACCGTCATATACTTCACTTTACCTTGGTTAGTTTATATAGTAAAAGTAACAAGTAAATCTAAGTATATAATGACATTAAAGTATATCCATTCAAACATGTCACGTCCCACATGTAGTTTTTAGTATAATATAAGTGAGTGTAGAAATCAATCCTAAATTTAAGTTTATGATACACATTTATACGGTACTATATTGTAGCAAGGTTACGGAATCTTGAGCTTAAATGCATTGCATAATTATACTACAGTGTGTTCTTATTTCATTTTAGGAACAGTAAACTGGCTTTTTCAAACTAGAAATAACATTCATTCGATTTCTTAGAAATATGGTTTACAAGATTATTATGAGATATTCGTATTTAGCCCAGGTAAATATTTAACGTTGTTTTATAGGTTAGAGTTTGAAACACCGAAGTCGATGACAATTTGATACTGTGCTATACTGACCTGGTTAAATCCAATAATTACCGAGGATGAGTCCATGGGTCATTTCGCTAGGGAATTCACGTAGGTATAGAGTAAAACCAACTAAATGAAAAAGACCTTCGAAAATGCCCCTGTCTATACAAGATTGAGAACAGGATAGAATTTTGACACGGCCGCCAATTGGCTGGCTAATTATGAATTTCAAAAGTATTTTTTTCTGACAAGTAACTATTCCTAGATAACCAAGATATGAAATTGGAAATTCATATTGAGATTCAGTTTAAGATATCAATTTTGATTAGGAGTAGGTAAAAACATTAGAATATCAGGGGATTTTTTAGTGCAAACTGCGCCTAATTTCAAAATGGTTACCCTGATTGGAGACCCAAACTTGTTTTTCTATCTAGTGTTATATGAAAACTTAGATGTATAGTGATATTTACAATAATGGTAAAATAGTGTTATATGAAAACTTAGACTGTAATTATAGAACACAGAAGCTAACTCATATTCAGTTGTTTTAATAATACTGTACAAAACTTTAACAAACGTTAACACTGTGATCGATGTAAAATTATTTAGTTGGTTGTTTTCTATAACAGCATTGACCGGGTGGGGTGTACATGTGTTGCTTGGTGTCTTCGGCGGCATGCTGCAGTGATATAGCACTATAAAAAGGACAACAGTTCCACTATACAAGAAGACACAACATGAATATACCGCTCACACTATACACACGCAACACACCGCATACATATAAGGCCATCCTTACATGAGCCTGGCTGTTAATAGCACGTTAATTAATCAAACAAATAACATTGATTATATAAACAAATACAAATGTTACTCATTTTTGTTAGATTTGGACTTTGATCTAATATAAATTTACATAGCGTATTTTGCAATAGTATAATGACTCAATCATAGAAAAATTCTTGTAATATAAAGATACAATTTGTTCAGTAAGTGGTTCTAGTGCTCAATGTAAATGCCAACCAAATGTATAAAATAAAGCGGTTTTATACATATGTAGATGTTTCCCTACAACTGACTGTTGTATATTATATTTATCAAACTCTCTTTAGTTAATTTTCAAATTTTGAAATGGTACCAACTTTAGCTGTAACAGAGTTTTATAAACATGATAAATAACAGTCACGCGTTGGGGAACTTTTTTATCCCATATTTTTAACACTATCACTATACCGCAGTGATCATACTTACAGTGTACCACCATACACTGCGTTATAAAAATATCTTTCCGCCATAAAATATAGTGCCTAAATAGAGAGACAATATTCTGTTGTTTACTCTGAATAAAAATTACTTGTACTAAAAGTAATATAGTAAATACAATGTAATTTTAAAGAAAATGCGCCACAAAAAGAAGTCCTAGGTTTAAAACCGATCAAAATTAAGAGAGATGGGAGTTGACGAATAAGAGTCGCTGTATCGCTGTAGTTGTTTACATACCTATGTGTGTAAACATAACCGATAACGAACTGCTATTGAGTTTATTTCATGATTTTAACATTGTGAAATATGCATATTTATCAAATAAAATTACTTCTTTTCACATATTTTATGTCTGTTTATGCTAATTATTTTCTTTTACAAGCGATTCTAAATTATACACAACTATGACAAACATAGTCGCACGTTTTATACTAAAGTTGCTACACCGATGACGAATGATGTTTTTTCGCTATCAAAATCAGTAAGAGACGATTCTGCTATTTACTTCAAGTACAAAAGTTATTTACTTTACATCCCCATTGAAAAGTTTGAGCTTCTTATTTTACTTTAAGATAAAAATATTAAAAAAAATTATTGCGTCCAGAAAAAATCCATGGCACTTGGCATCTTGCTTGCGCGTGCACCAAGAGCAAAAAAAAATTATATGTACTTTTGTGTTAATTATACAATACAATAATAAACATACGTTTTAAATATGTACGTTATATACACATGAATAAACATACGTTATTGTTCTATTGAATGAAGTACTGCTTGCGCGTGCACCAAGAGCAAAAAAAAAAATATATGTACTTTTGTGTTAAGTATACACATACAAGAATAAACATACGTTATTGTTCAAATAATGAGGATCGTTTATGTTCTGTCGGCGATGGAGCACTTGAATTTAAACTTTCAGATATATCCGGATAGATATGACGGTATCGTCTTTGTTCTCGTTGTGTCCTGCCATACAAATAAAAATACATAAAAATACATTGGCTGATGTGTATTAATTACGTGATATTCCGTTGGACTACTCATACGTGTATGGTATATATACAAAATTCCGTTTAGTCTACTACGCACAAAGGGTAGGTGAGTGGCTAGAAATAGCCGCCCCAACACTTCATGTAAATGTAAGTTGCTAGTTTCGCTTTACGATTCCGAAAAATGCATCAGTAAAAGTGTCCGTAAATCAACTGCATATCATCAATATAAGATAAACTACATAAATCGATAGATACTGTGTATCTTTTTATAGCACACATGCCGTTGTATCATATTACGATATTAACCTCTTTCGGTTTCGATTCTGAAAACTGATACATTACTTTTCTGAAATGCATTTGGTGCAATATAAATACTACCACAATATTATCTAGTGTTTTATTGGGTAATACTCATCCCAAGGAGACAACCAGGTACATAATTATGGCTATGTGGAGTTTTACCGAACAAGAGCAGGAAACCCCATCGAAATTAAGACCATCAGAGATATGTTTTAGTCAGAAAGAGGTGTATCATCGTTTCCGACGGCGGTCAGGTCACGGGCACCGGACCATCGGGGATACATTAGACGATATAGTGGAGGGTAGATTACATGTAACGAGCCTCCCGACGATAAATGTAAAAGAAGAAGAGGATGAGGTCACTGGCGTCGAAGAGGAAAATGACGAGGTTGGAAAGCGGAAGAAGAAAAAGACTCGATGGATCACCGCTGACAACCGCCGTCTTTGGATATTCAGACATTTGGAAAGATTAGGTATGTAAATATAAACTGTTTTACGCCTTATTAAGATGCAAGTACACTTAGGGACTAAAACTTTAAGAGATGTAGGATAGCGAGAGTACTCCAAGAAAACCATCGACCTACGGACAGTGCCTGATAACTACCCCATGTGTGTAAATTTGTTGTTTAATTTTTGTGGTAGATGACTGAATGTATTTACAAGATCTAAGGTGGATAATATATAAAAAGTAGACCAAATTAAGATATAAAAAAATCTTTGATGAAGTTATCTCCGAGCAATTTAAAAACATTTTAGACCAACATTGATAACAAATTACATTATAATATGTTTACTCTTTCAGGCAGATGTAATGAAGTGTCCTATATCAAGGTCGGTTACATCGATGAGATGAAGCGATCGTCCGAAAATCGCGGTGCCTCGGTCGAAATAAAGCATGGAGCGCGTCCAGGTGGATATTGGCACGAAGCCCCGGATGTAACATATATTGACCCAATGAATGTGAAATTCACAAATAATTTTATCCAAATGACATTTACAGCGGGAGGTCATTTTGGGGTCAATGTACAAACACTTGTGGAGAAACTAGAAAGCGGAGAGCTGGAATTCAAAGTAATACCCTCCATTGTCGTTTGGGATGATGGTACAAGCCTACGTGTGATCGACGGAAATCGACGTTTGTGGGCATTTCAACAGGCTGAACAGAGCAAAATCGCGGCAATTGTAATTAAGGATAGACAATTCCTCAATAATACAATACAAAGAATGATTGGTCAATTCCTGATAGATTTAAATTCTGGGTATAATAGAGACGAAATAACGACTGAATTATAATTATATATTTATTTTAATCACAGCTTTCATTAGAGAAACAATGAACTTAATTTGGAAAGGTTTATTACTTTCTACTTTCTACAGATATAAAGAATAAAATTCTGATTGGAAAACGTCCGGAATGTATGGACATTTCATCACATAAAAACAAATACCTTAATGTTGAGAGACGGAAGCTGACATTTTTTGTTGTTGATTTTGTTGTTGTTTTTACCACAGTCATAGATTTATTTTTCAATACATATTGCATCAGTATCATATAAATGTACCGCGGTATTTGCCACACCGGTGGAAAATGAATATGCACGATATAATGATATTTTGTAAACTGCATGATTGAGGTATTGAATTTGTTTTCGATATCTTACATTATTTATTGTGATTGTTATTCATATAATGTATTTATTTATTTTACATGTCTATGGTATCACTTGCCAATATTATGTTAAGTTTTAACTGATAATTTCATGTGTTTTCGTTTACCAAGCATTCAGAACGCTTGCTTTGGATTATGATTTCAACAAAATAGAATATATTTATAAGCCTCTCTGTGATAAAATTAAAAATTATGTAAATTTAACTTGACTCTTTATTTATTACAAGTACTGTAAACCACTTTCTTTTGTGTATACAATATTTTGCATCTGCTTTATTTTCAATATATTCATATATATATATTAATTACGTGTCAAGGACTCACTAACAATCGCGAATTCAGATACTGTATATATATTTTATATTATTATTCGGAAAACGCGATCCAGCTATTTTGCGAAATGATGCAAAAAAAAAATTGTATCTCACAAAAATTAAACAGTCTGTAGTATTAACAGGATGTTACTTAATTTGATATGCATTCGTATGTTTGATATCAAATAACACGTTCAATGATGAGACAAAGAGATGGGTATTTTGATCTTATCCACTATCTTAACATTATGCAAATTAACAAGGGTCAATTGTTCAAGTCATGAACAGAATCATGAATAACTAAGGTGGTATAGTTCTCAAGCCGGTGGAACTTTTCAGTGAAAAAAATAGTTGGTAGGCAATGTTTTTTTCAAACACTTATCTCCTTTCAGATAATATAGAATTACAATGTACTTTACATCAATGCCATAAATATGTTTACTTTTTAAACTTGAAACATAGTTAGATTATTACATTATGTATTAATAAATGCAATGTTGAATTATATTAAATAATCAAAAACATAATTTAAAATAATTTTAAAATGTTTATTTTAACACGTTTAAGGTATACACGTGAAGATAATAAATATTTATAAATGTCTATCTCCACCTCGGTTGCAAACCAGGCATATCTTGATTTCAAAAGTGAAACAAGAAAAACATACCTGTTCTGGGAAGGTATACAATATTTATCTTAAAATAAAGAAACGCACACGAATAGAATCTGCCTACTTTAATCTTATTTTGAAGTCATAGCTTTGTCCCTATGTATATCGATATCAGTGTTGAGTGGGTGTATATGTTTTGATATCGGTATTCTTAACATAACAATGGCCTGTTTGGCAATGAATTATGATCGCTGAAACCCAATACTTAGGGTACGATTGTTAGATGTGAATGTCAATCCCACACTAGTAGGTGTTTCGAAGTGAAGCCAAATGACATCTTGATTTAGACTAACAATGATCATAATCAGTCAACCATGAATTGTGTTACGAATGTGTCTTCACAAGAACATATATAAATATATATATATAATAGGTTTAAAATTCGCGAGATACATTGTCTATTTCCCTACTTTATATCTATTTTAATGTATTGACATATATATTAATGTTGACAAATGATCGTAATCAATGAAAACCTTCGATTCAATTTCGCTGACGGTTTATGATTTCTTTCGGACAAACTAAACGGAATGTTTACGATAAAAAAATCTGTAATTTACTGTATTTTCCTAAAGCCTATTTCGGTCAACAAAAAAAGGTTATTAACTTGTTAGAAACTCTGTTCATAAAGATATAACCCTTTTACAGAAAAAGAAACAACAACTGGAAGTTTTTCATTTAAAAAAATAAGGTCTCAGTAACAATCTTGCATTCTCGAATTTCGTTAAATTAAGTATTTCATTATCACAAACTCACGGCGAAAGGACTGAAGAATGAGTTCGTTATGTAAAATTTGTTATATGTTGAAATATTATATATGTATATAACAATCGGGGATGAATATTTATTTCGTTGTTCATTAGAATGTGGTTACAACGGATTTGTTATATTCTAGTTTTACTGTATGTGATTAGCCTATACCTTGGTAATCCCTTGCTTTTATATTTAGCATAGACACCGCACATTCAATGTAATCACCAAAGACACCGCACATTCAATGTAATCACCAAAGACACCGCACATTCAATGTAATCACCAACCAAAGTGTTTTGCGTTAAACAATCGCGTACTCAGAGTATATACATTGATTGAATAGAGTTTATGGATCTGTAACATTCACACTTACTGGTAGTTATATGTGACGTAACACCAAAAGCGAAACTTAGTCAGTATTCCAAGAATGATATAGAATTATATGTTATATATACAAACACACAGACACAAACTACCTGTTAAAAGACTAGGAGGTATACTGTCTACACACCCTGTTCGTAACCCAATACGAAATACAATGAATATCCGTCCTAGCGAAATACGCTTTTCACAAGATTCGATAAGTGACGTATTTGACAAAAGATGTGGACATGCTTATACCAAGCTCACGGACACGTTGGAAGCTCTGATGACCGGATCGTGTAAAGTCTCAAACATACCGAAAATTACTGTCGTCAAGAAGAATGGGTTGTGGTTCACCCAGGACAACCGACGACTTTGGGTTTTCCAAAAACTAGAGGAGAAGGGAAAATGTAATGCAATTGCCGTGAATATAGGCTCCAGCATCCCGGGTGAAAAGTTCACCACAAAAAACGATGGAGCATCGGTCTATGTGCGTACAGGCAGCAGACGACGCTTAAGCTGGTCAGATTATTCGGATGATTCTGATAGAAATTATGACAGCGAATTTGACGATGACGACTATTTCTGAACATTTTTCGAAGTGAGATGAAGTAACTGAAGACGAGTGTATACGAGTATTCGATCAACGGATTGTATATAAACAGTTAGTGTTAGTGTTCTGATAACTGTGATAACGTCGAAGAGGAATAGTCTGTCTCTAATTGAGGAGGTAAAAAATTGACGCCATCATTGTATCCGCCAAGGATAAGTCCGCTTTGATTAACATAAAATATACCACCGACCGTTTATCAGGTATTGTGTATATTGTTTTAGGTTGTCAATGATTAATAATTGTGACCAATTGCTTGCATGATATCATAGAAATAACTCAGAGTCATCTTGAACAGTAAAAGTAAATTTAGATTTTTTTTTCAAACGAGTTGATTGAGGGTTTGCTTATATGGAGACCAAACCAACATTTTTGATGCCATTTAGATATATTCTGAAAACCTGATATAAAAACAAATGATCGCTGAATGATATCCCACGGGGAACCAAGCTAGTCTCCCACAGCACTATGAAAATTACAAATTTCATACTCTGTGTAATAATATTTATTTTCTTAGATACAGTGACATTCAAGTCCAGATTCCGCTTTGTAAAATGTTTTATGAAGATTTATTTATGTGTATATTTATTATATATCTGTGTAGTTCATACTTATTCATATTACATTAAAATTGACTTCATAAAAATTGTTCTCTTGTCGATGTTTATTTCACGTTGTCACGGATTGATTTGATGAACAATAGGCGGATTATGTGATAATCAAAATACTTTTGATATAAATTTGTGATACATCCTTTTTTTCCTCCACTTCAGTTCTAGATATTTTATCTTACCTAATAAACGTTTTTGTACCAACCATGCTTATTTAATATGGGAGTGTTATCAATATAATAACAACGTCATGGAAGAAAGGATAATGAAATATGCAGGTTAAGAACTAATTAATAAACTCTATATAATAGCAGTTTGTCATCTTCTTTGAAGAAACACATTCAGATACACTTATATATTTCTTTGATTTCCTTGTATTATCACTAAATTAACGCAACTTAGTATGTGGAATTGAATTCAGTACAGTTTTTTATACATTTGGCACATGTTTATGTACTAAATATAAATATATGAATAACTTTGCTCGTTGACGATCCACGAGAAATATGAATATTTTCTAAATTGAAAATTAAAGCAAATTTAAAATAAAGTTACCAGGATTTAATTAAGAAGGTTTTACTTATACATTGATTGTATGGATTAAAGAATGATAAGTAAAATACGTGTCCAATTTTCACAGTTAGCCTAGATGACATACACGTCCAGTACACTTCAGATTACGGAAAACGAAACATGGATAGTGTACCTGTTCCAAGAAGTTTCATGATATCTCATTATTTATCTGCACCGGTACAAATCCATATCAGTCAATGACGCAATACTTAAATATAAATGGCAATACCGGAAGTTGTATATGTGTATACTATTTGCTTTGATAAGTACATAATCAATATAAACTGCAGTAAGTACATACAGTTACTACCGAGTGAAATTAATTTTTGCCAGGACTCGATTGGAAATACATTCAATGTCAATAGCCAGCATTCTGGTAGAAATATCGGCGAAACGTTGGATGACCTGTTGATCGGAAAATGTCGTATATCGGATATACCGACTATAACTGTTGTAGAAAATGGCGGTATTTGGTACACTCTAGACAATAGAAGGCTGTGGATATTCAAAAAACTTCAAGAGCTTGGACGATGTGATTTTATCGAGGTTAGAAAAGGTTGTCGAATCCCTTTATATAAATTCACGGCTAGACACAGTCGGAAGCCATTCGATGTACGCGGAGATCCAGGAGGTGTTATCTGGAAACGCATGGCAAACGAAAACAAACGCAAAGGAACTCCTAAAACATTCCAAAAAAATGATAGTTTGATAAATTCTTCTGAAATTGATAAGATACAAGCATCACCATGTGGAAAATTAAAAACTAACTTAGGGATGCCAATAATTATGAGAAATCCCAAAACCTCATGGTCATACAATTGTAACGATCAGTGTCATCAGTTCGCACGAGACGATGATTGGCATCAAGATGACGACGTGGAAGATTACGCACAAGACGATGATTGGCACCAAACTGACGACGAAGAAGAGTACGCACAAGACGATGATTGGCAACAAGATGACGATGAGGAAGAGTACGCACAACACGATGACTGGCACCAAGATGACGACGTGGAAGAGTATGCACAACACGATGACTGGTACCAAGATGACGACGTGGAAGAGTACGCACAACACGATGACTGGTACCAAGATGACGACGTGGAAGAGTACGCACAACACGATGACTGGCACCAAGATGACGACGTGGAAGAGTATGCACAACACGATGACTGGCACCAAGATGACGACGTGGAAGAGTATGCACAACACGATGACTGGCACCAAGATGACGACGTGGAAGAGTACGCACAACACGATGACTGGTACCAAGATGACGACGTGGAAGAGTACGCACAACACGATTATTGGCACCAAGATGACGACGTGGAAGAGTACGCACAACACGATGATTGGCACCAAGATGACTACGTGAAAGAGCACCAAGATGACGACGTGGAAGAGTACGCACAACACGATTACTGGCACCAAGATGACGACGTGGAAGAGTACGCACAACACGATGACTGGCACCAAGATGACGACGTGGAAGAGTACGCACAACACGATGATCGGCACCAAGATGACGACGTGGAAGAGTACGCACAAGACGATGACTGGTACCAAGATGACGACGAGGAAGAGGACGCACAAGACGATTACTGGTACCAAGATGACGACGAAGAAGAGGACGCACAAGACGATTACTGGTACCAAGATGACGACGAGGAAGAGGACGCACAAGACGATTACTGGTACCAAGATGACGACGAGGAAGAGGACGCACAAGACGATTATTGGCACCAAGATGACTACGGGGAAGAGTACGGACAAGACGATGACTGGTACCAAGATGACGATGAGGAAGAGGACGCACAAGAAATTTATTGGCACAAAGATGACGACCAGGAAGAGAACTCACAAGACGATTACTGGTACCAAGACGAGAACCAAATGAGGAAGAGGACGCACAAGAATTATTGGCACAGTGACGACCAAGACTCACAAGACGATTATGACCAAGATAGAGGAGAGGACGCACAAGACGATTACTGGTACCAAGATGATGACGAGGAAGACGATACATGCATTTTACTTTAGAACGTTACCAATCACGTGTTGATGCTTTAATTTTAAAGTGAAATATGTTTTAAATAACGTTGACCAAAATGTAAATGTAAATGAAATCTTAAATGTTATTTTACTAAGTAACTAATCAAAGGTTGATACGTGAGGATCATATTTTCTTTCAATCTCTACATAAGCTGTTAACGAGCTAGGTTTTCATTCAAAAGTGAAACTTGATTAGCCTACTTGTTCTTGGAAGGTATATATTGATTTTAGAATAAAGATACACACAATAGATTTGTCCCCATGTATATCGATATCAGTGGTGAGGGGGTTTATATGTTTTGATATTGGTATTCTTAACGTAACAATGGCCTGTTTATACACAGATACAGGTTTTATTCTGACTTAAGAAAATTATAAATATTTCCTCTGCTGTCAGGTCGATTGTAAATGTTACAAGCAATAGTACATAACCACTTTATATATCAAATTGTTGGGAATATAACTAACACGAGTTTTGGTTATTCTTCATGTTCTTTGTAGATAGCTGCACTGTTGGACAGAAATCAGACATTGGATAATTATAAATTAGTTATGAGTTCACATTGTTAATTGCATACGGTATTTGTTTTAAATTATTAATATGATAAATTCTGTAAGAGTTCAATTCCAGTTACGGGTCTGTATGAGAGACTTTGATGGATTCCTTGTGGTTATTGACAAGAGGTTGGTGCTTCCAAAGGCGGCCAAGGCTATGTTCAAGTGATCTGGCTGTTTGGCAGTGCATTCCTATCTACAATGGATTATATATTAGATCTAATGGCGGAAATCCATTAGTTAGAGTATGATTATCAACTGTTACTAGCTGTTGTTTAAAAGGGAAGTCAGAAAGCTACGTTATAACGTCTTTGAGGTATAGCCAGGAAACGAAAAGAAACAGTATTTTGTGTTTTGACTAAGTTTTCATGGAAACAGAATTCAAGTATCAAACATGGACGGACACTAGATGTTGTTTCAAAGTGTTTTCAACATGACACATTGACCTAGACAAGCAGTGACCATTTTCAGTCAACCACGAATGGTGTTACAAATGTGTCCTCGCCTTTTCTGAGCTTATACATTTTCACAAGAACAAAATAAATGAAAAACATTGTGACATTCGCTAAATTTTATATATGCTTTAATGTCTTAACATATACAGTGTCATAAGAAACAAAGTCGCTTTAACTAAATTTTGTTGTCAGTTTATGATTTCTTTCAAAAAAATTCATGGAATGCTTACAATTGAAAAACAATCTGTTTTTTACCTGAAAACGGATTATTTTTGCGAGAAACACAGCTTCCCGATTTCGCCGAACATCGCTATGGTCACGAAAAATTGATTCGCGAAACATTAAGAAATATATGAAATGACCATAAATTAAGAATCATTATCAATATCCATCTCGCGAATAAAACCGACGCGCGAAAATAAGTGGCTGCACGGTTGTTTATACCTATTTTAGATGTATACGATTCTTATCTTTATCGATGACTCTTAATAATACGTTATCAGCAGAAGAAAACGGTAAAACTAGTAAGGTACCTATTTTCCTATGCAATGCGTGCTCAACGTTTCCGTCACGCTTGAGTGGCTATGTCATGAAAACGTGAATCTACAATTATTTGCCAATATTATATGTCATATCAATAGCTGTGATCATCTAAAGACTAGCAAAAATTCTGATATGATCTACCGATAAATTCCCTCGTACGTTTACTAACTAGTTCACGCAAAAAAATAAAATAATATATGCATGTACAGCCTCAAAAAGTAATTTCCACAATACATCCGTGTTGACCCAACAGACTCGTTAAAGAGATCGATTATAATTATATTAACATTTTTTATTCGAAGTATCAATTGATTTAATTATCTAATGACTTACCCGGAACTAAAAGAAATAATTGAACACATAACAAGTGATTATCAAGAGTCAAGAGTCAAGAATTTTAAATTAGAGAGTACATGATGAACATAATAACATTAGCACTGTAGTGCTATTCTTGCGACAAACATATGTAAAAATATCACAGTACAAACAGGTAATAAATATATATATATATATATATAGACAGACAACAATTTAACTATACCAAGCATGCAATAGATACATGATATTTAGTTGGAAACAGCTATCACAGTTTAGCAGAAATAAGAAAATTTAATTTAAAGGTAATAACTTAATAATCACACTTGTATGTCACACAAATGTTACACAAAATAGGTTAAGATACTGAAGTGTAATGTACATAAATGCTAATATAGCTAAGTGTAAAAATTTACAGGATATACACTAACATAGTGTATATAGAAATTGAAGTCATAGGTAGAAAACAATAAGCTAAAATAAGGTTTATAAAAGTAATGATCTTTGAAAAGGTTTTAAATATCACAGGTTGTATGGTATAATTTCAAGCAGGTAGATTCCAAAGGGGAAACTACTCATCCTATATGGTGTGTACAGATGGTACAGGAAGAGATCTGTGTATCCCAGGTGTGAAGCAGTCTGCGAAACGAATTGTAGTTTTCAGCTAGCCGACATTCATTTGGCAGACTGTTCCACACCTGAGAAGCAGCGAAACGAAAAGATCTCTTACCATAAGAGGAGGTGTTCACCCTTGGAATCTTTGCCAGATTGTCTTGTCTAAGATTATAAAAAAGTTCTTTCTTCTCAACAAGATTTTGTAAAATATGAGGAGAAATATCATTTAAAATTTTAAAAACCTCAGAGGCCATATCTTTCATACGCTTTACATGAAAAAAATCAAGTTTGCGCCTCCTTAATACTTATCGAAGACTGGGGAAACATAGTCATTGTCAATAAAACGAAGTGCTCTCTCCTGGACTTTTTTCATTTTCTTAGTATTTGTCAATGTACAAAAGTGCCAGGCAAGTGGACAATAGTTAAAATTTAAAGTATAAAAGACTTAAAAATGGTAATTTTCCCCTTCTTTGTAAGATTATCGCATAGTAAATACATAGTAAATGTGATCACGTGACCACATTTCATTTACCCGATTGGACGAGTTACGCAATATAGGTCCGATTGTTGAATGTTATAGCTGCAGTTTGATTTTAAATATAACAATGACACCTTTAAATTATTTTTAAATTATGTTTTTTTTTTTTTTTTTTTTTTTTTCAATTTGATAATGTATCAATAATGTCCATTTCGAATAAAAATTGAGATAACCGAGGCGGAACGACTACCGGTACTGTAGTATAATATCGTTGTCAGGGTAGTGATGCGGTCCGAAGTGGAGCGATCCACCATATTTGATTTTCAACTGGGGAAAATAACTGTGAAATAGCCTGTTGATCAAATAGTATGACTGTTGAGCTGCTGAATGTTTGTAATGTATGTATCGGTGTACATACGCGATATAGACTAAATTCTTCATAGTCACGACTTCTATTTTATTGTAAAAGTTTTTGCATGGTGTGTGACTGACGTAACTATGGATTCCTCGAACATTCCTGAGGAAAGCCCTTAGTTGTAGCCTCGACCAGCGATTCTTTTTGTTGATTATTGTCGTTACAATGCTTGAACACATATTCTGTTTTGATGTCAAATACATTTTAATTGGATCTAATAACAACTCTTTAGTATTATTTTGAATCCGACAACGAGGAAACTTTGCACTTCATACAGTAGGCCAACCGAGTAGGCTAATGACGAGCATGATATTGTCTGTGCCGCCTAAGGATCAGTCTTGAGACAAATAGAAGACCGAAATCGTTTTTTAGTTTATTATTAATTCAAAGCAAATCTGTCATCTGTGAAAAGGTAAAATGTAAATTAAGTAATTAAAGTTTATTTACATATCATATGACGCAAAATCTTACCGAAGCGTGAACTGGTAGTCTGATCCTACTCTGGATTTGTATTCTTACTTCGTTGCGTTTACTCTAATTTGAACGCAACTCCCCTCCCGTTGACTATATAGGGGCATACGTAAATATAATAAATTAGTAGTTCCATCCATTGATTTAAAACATTACTCTCATACACATTTATAAGCTTACACTCTCAAACAATATAGACACATACATACACACCCATTTTCATACAATCGTACACACTTACACAAAGGACATGTGCACGTGACAACAACAAACATACAAGGAGTTGAATTCAGAAGGTTTTACTTACACATTGATTGTATGGATTAAAGAATGACAAGTAAAACGCATATCGATGTTGACAGTTCGTTTAAATGAAATAAACTGTACCGAAAGCGAAACTACAGGTAGATTTTATGTTCCAGGAAGCTACACGATGTCTGCATTATAAAGTTATGTCTTGTTTATTTTCTCCAATAATATGTACATTCGGGAGAGGTACTGTTTATCAAAGCCAATGTTCATTTATTTTTCTCTCTTTGACAACAAATGGGGAACGGATATAGACATCAATAAAATATCATATTGTCTCGAAATGAATGACGTCACGAGACGGTATATACTGCTGCACTGTGAACTGTGACCTTTATGTGATAGCTATATCATTCAATGACATAAGGTTTTAAAACAGCTGGTAATTCCTGAAGTTACATGTAGTATATGCACATTCTGAAAAGCATTGGTTAGGGAATTAACAAAATGGGCGGAAGTACATTTATGAAGCTAACGCCGAGTGAAATATGTTATTGTCAGATTTCGATCTCTAAAGGTGTCTACGTGAAGATCATAAATCTTTTCTCAATCTCTACCTGTGCTGTAAACGAACAATGTTTTTCATTCAAAAGCTAACTACATTAGAATACTTGGAAGGTATATATTTATTTTAGAATAAAGAAACACACACAATATGTCTATTTTTGACGTCATAGACTTGTCCCAAGGTATATCGATATCAGTGTTGAGTGGGTGTATATGTTTTGATATCGGTATCTTTAACATAACAATGGTCTGTTAGGCAATGCATTATTATCTACAATGGATTATCTGTGGGATATGATCGCGGAAATCCAAGAGTTAGAGTACACTACGCTATATGGTATTGCAAAGGGAAGTCAGAAAGTTTCAAGGAGCGGCGTTGAAAGGTTTTGAGGTGTAGCACGGAAACGAATAGAAACCGTAATTTTGTGTTTTAGACTACGTTTTCATGGCAATAGAATACAAGTATCAAACATGGACGGTCCCCGATAGTAAAGGGCACATCTAGGACGGTCGGAAGAACGGAAGCCGGGACCACGATTTTTAATATATTCCGCATACGTGTTCTGCATGGGAAAATAAGACCACTTTCTTGGGGTCCAACATGGCCCATATCAATACAGGTTGATCTTTGTATAAAGATCATTTGGGTAAAAAGGCCATATTTTCTTTGTTCCTCGGTGGCAATGTTAGATTAGTTATGTGATAATCATGCGTTTGAAACTTATTAGGATGGCCCACATTCTCCAATAAAAGTAATTAAAGTCCGAAATTCTATGAAATTGACATCTTTACCACGTTCTGTTCTTTCTAGTTTTTATTGATTGTTTTCGTTTGAAAGGTTTGTCAATGATTGTTAAGTTTAATTCAACAAATATAAAATAAATTGACCTACTTATATATTGATGGTATCGATTAGACAATGTTAAATAAAAAACATGCCGGGTGTTTACAGTTCGTTTGGATGCCATACACTGTATGGAAAACGAATCTACACGTAGCAAAAAGAAGTTACATGATGTCTGCTTTGCAAATTCTTCTAGGTGTATTTCTTGTTTAGACGGAGTGTTCTTTCAAATAACATAATTATGTACCTTCGGGAGAGGTACAGGTTTATCAAAGGTAATGTTAAATACCCACTACCTTTGCGAAACAAAAATTAAACGTTTCTTACAAAAACAATAATAATATATGAAAATGTATATCAATGACCTAAGAGGGTGCTATAACACCAAACAAATGCAAGATTCCCTGCGTAAACTATGTTAAGAGTAAAGATTCATTTCGCTCTTTTGCCGTCTGAAGCAGTGATAATCAAACTACGCGAGTAATTAGGACAACGGCGAGAAACATAAAACGACCCGCGTTATGTAAGTTACCATTTGATTTATTTAAATTAAATTGTTAATAAGGCAATGGTAAGTGTAGTATTAAAGTTAAGTTAATTTTGTGACTCTATAAAATTATAAGGATAAATTATTCTGGAATGCATTGGTTAGTTGATTAACAAAATGAGCAGAAGTGAATACATGATGCAAACACTGAGCGAAATAGAATATTGTCATATTTCGATCGGAAATACATTAAATAAGAAAAGCAACCATGCTGGTAAAAAAATCGGTGAAATATTGGATGACTTGCTGCTCGGAAAATGTCGTATATATTCCGGTTATAACAGTTGTAGAAAAAGGCGATATTTGGTACACTGTCGACAACAGAAGACTGTGGATATTCTAAAAACTTCAAAGCATGGACAAAGCGATAGTATAATGGTTAAAAAGGCCGTCGAATTCCTCCTGTTAACTTTACGGTAAACAAAAGTAAGAAACTTTTCCATATCCGCGGTGGTGGTGACACA
Source organism: Argopecten irradians (assembly GCF_041381155.1). Taxonomy (NCBI): domain Eukaryota; kingdom Metazoa; phylum Mollusca; class Bivalvia; order Pectinida; family Pectinidae; genus Argopecten; species Argopecten irradians. The sequence goes on from NC_091138.1 coordinate 41,374,211, forward strand.
GGTGGAGACATCTGGCAGCTTTGAGAGCACAGCCACAAGTATGTATGGCAATGTACCTGAACATAAATTAGGATAGCTAATATCAGTAGGATTCAATATAAGAAATATATCAACAATTCGTTTCTTGATACAGGTACGCTTGAAAGTTTACAGCATTGTGGATTCATCAGTAGAATTAAAAGTTAAAACACATTTGATTGTTTAACACTAACGATCTAAAGAGTTATTATTATAATAAAAATATAAGTGTCAATGTCTTTTTGGCGGTTTTTACTTTGTAAACCCCACATTGGCTTTTTGGTTTATTAATTCTTGAAGCAAATATTGTTTTATATGTATTTCACATATTTTTTGTTATGTATTATATTGGATTATCATTTGCTGTTGATTTAATAAATATGAGGGTGGCCTAATTCATTCAATATGGTTGTTGAGTTGTTACTTGTAAGTGTGTAAATGCATACATGTTATTAACATCATCAAAATACCAGACCAATACTCAGTTAAGGTTTAAGACCCCGTTTAAATTAGTGATTTTTTGTATGCCTGTATATCACTTCTTAGGTGTACTTGAACATAACTTATTTGAAATAAGGTGTCTACGCATCTGTCCTAACCTTAGACATTACCATTGACTCGTAGTAAATTGTTTTGTTGCTTGTAAATCTGTGCAAAATATATTTTGCGGCATCTGTTCTCTTAACAAAATGCTAGCAATACACCTTTATCCGTTCTGGTTTCGTGTTTTATTGATTATTTTCGTTTGAAATATTTGTCAATTATTTTAAAGCCTTATTTAGCAAATGTAAAATAAATTTACCAGAATGTAATTAAGAAGGTTTTACTAATATATACTGATGGTGTGGATTAAAACTTATGAGTATTTTAGGAAACGTACACTGCACGGAAAGCGAAACTACAGGTAGCGTACCTTTTCCAAGTAGTTACACGATGTCTCCATTACAAAATCTCTCAGGCGTATTTCGTGTTTAGATGGAGTTTTTTTTTTAATAAAATAACTATGTACCTTCGGGTACTGGTTTATCAAAGGTAATATTAATTTCTTTTTTCTCTCTTTTCGAGAAAAAATGGGGATCGGATATATATGTAGATATCAATAAAATATGATATTGTCTCGAAATAAATGATGTCATACGGCGGTATATAATACTAAACACCTTTATTTGCTATTTTTATCATTCAATAAAGTGTTATTTAAAGCAACTTTGATAGTTCAACGATTCTAGGAGAATCTGGATATTTTCTTAATTCAAAACTAGTGACCCATGTTCTCCAACAAAAGAAATTAACTGTTGAAATGCTATGAAAACGTCTTTTTCACATTCTGGTATCAAGTTTATAATGATTTGATTCCGTTTGAAGGACTTCTTGTTAATTGTAAGTTTGTCTTGTTTAGTAAATGTACAATAAATTTACCAGAATTTAATGTAGAAGGCCTGACTTATATATATTTTAATTGTATGGATTAAAGAATGTTAAGTAAAGTGCATGTCGGGTGTCTACAGTTAGATTAAATGAAATGCACTGTGTAGAAAGCGAAACTACAGGGAGCATACCTTTTCCAAGAGGTTATATGATATTTGCTTTACAAAATCATTTAACTGAATTTTAATTGATCTTATTCTGTTTGAATGGTTTCTCATTAAAGTTATGTGTACCGTATTTTTCATACTCATGAATCAAGAAGAGCTTCTTATACGATATTCACCACCAAAGGTTACCGTCATTTTGAGAAATACAATACTTTTAATATATAGATTTTAATCATACAGTACACATAAGAACTGAAAATGATTTTTGAAATACTGCCAAAAATGATTAAATTAATATCTACAGTGAAGTGTAATAACTACAAACGGTCCGATCATACAGCCAAATTGTTGTCTCCGATTTCGTTTCGCATTTTTGCAGTATTATTAGTAACTTTAAAGTGATGAATACAGGTATGTTTCCATCTAAACATTCATACGGCATCCAAACATGAATTTTACAGTGCATAACGTCTGTGTTCTAAATAAAGTTTACAAGGCATCCTGTATGAATGAAGCTATCCATTAGAATACTTTTTACAGCTTCATGCATTAAACTCCATGGCTTATAATAGATTACTGAAGAAAAAAAAAACATGTCAAAATTCGCGTCCGGTTTCGACATGTATAACGTTAATTGTAAGGTTGTCTTGTTTAGTTATTATACAATAAATTTGACAGAATTGAATTCAGAAGGGTTTTTTTCATTTTCTTTTCAAACATTACACATCATAAATAGCATACAAACTACATACAACTCTCATTCTTACCACATAATATTACATATACACGCATACATACATGTATTTTATTTAACATTAAAAAGTATCAAATTGAAGTTAATGATATTGCCAAAACAAGGAACTGAATAATATCGAACTGAATTTATATCCATTAAAATAATTAGTAGTTCCATCCATTGATTTAAAACATTACTCTCATACACATTTATAAGCTTATACTCTCAAACAATATAGACACATACATACACACCCATTTTCATACAATCATACACACTTACACAAAGGACACGTACACGTGACAATAACAAACACAGAAGGAGTTGAATTCAGAAGGTTTATACAGTATACACCCACGTGTGCCACAATGACTGCTATTCCGTCTTTGCATATTACAGAGTTAGCTCCCTTGCGGGTAGGTATCGATTGTTACGTCATTATTTTGTGAGCGCAATTCACGTCGTTTTCACCGAAACGTATGACGTTACGCTCGCAAACACATGACGTCACAATCAATACCTACCCGAAAGTGCAGATAACTCTGTGATATGCAAATTGGGAATATACCTGCGTAAATATCGAACAGGTATCAAACAGAAAATAAACATTCCTGGAAGTCATCGAGGTTACTTAACGGAAAATAACATGGGGTTTTTTGAAAATGTAAACGCCTTTTCAAAATAAATTACAGAAAATAATTAACATGTTCTTTCCATTTCTGGAAATACATCCATTAAATACTGAATGCTTATAAGATCGGAGTAGGTAGGTGTATATTGATGTATTTGTGTATACTGTAGGCGGTTGATCTCCGCGTTAAAGGGACTTCTCGGTTCACTTCTTTATGTTTTACATGGCGTCTCCTGAATGTTTACATAAAACTAGTAATCCCTAAAGGTAGTATATATTATGTCAATACTTAAACAATATGGAGAAAAAAGTACATACAGTCCCCATCATACTACAGGCTTTATCCCATATACACTGAATTCCAAGGGAGAATTATCAGATTGCAAATCTGTTCAACATTTGGTGACTTGTTGCTCGAAAAATGACGAATCTCGGATGAACCTGCTATAGCTGTTGTAGAGGCAAAGACAACCCATCTTATGAAATGATCGAATGGCCTCCAAAATCAAAAGCAACGCGACAGTCATGTGATATATTTTCCCAAAGTTGAAGATGCAAAAGGGTCTGTTCAACACTTGGCCAATGTTCACCTAAATCTACGATATATGTGACCTATTTATAAAAAAGTGAAGCTGATTGGTCACTCGTTTCGTAATAGGACTAGTACCACGTGACACATATACATGATAATGTTTATGCGAGACTTGTTTCTTTTGGTGATGGAATGACGCTAAAAGATGATATCCCTTGCTTACGTCATTTCAATGTGAAGATTACGAAGTGTTGCTTTCCATCACATCTTGAGATACTAGTCCCGCACAAACATAACCGGGTATCAGCTCAGCGCTGTTTAGTTTTCATTCAGTATAAATTCCGTCGTGATTAATCTACTTCAATCTACTTAATCTGCGTTCATTAAGTATAAAAGTGCATACAGTACCGTGCCAAAAATGTGACCCTACTGTTAATTTCCCCTTTATATTTTATGTATTTTTACTTTCTTTTTTCTTTGAATTTTCCTGATTTCATTTATTTATGGATTTCATCCAAATTTGTTTTACTGATAGAAAATTTCCAACTCTTTTAGCTCATAATATCAAGTTACAGTTGAACAATGAGGACACGTTTTGGCAAGGCGCTAGCTACGTGTATTTACGTTATTCATACATGAATTACAGAACAAGAACCATCGAATGCCTTCTCAAAACCAAAAGAGAAACATAATCAGTTTTCGAAGAATGATATATATGGTTATTGATCTACACAGTATATACCTGTGACAGGTGTTGTCTGTGTCAGATTGTCATAATTCTCTAGTGGCGTTTAAAACAACGAAACAGATAATGAACTTACGACCAAGTGAAATACGATTTTCACAAAATTCCATCAAGAATGTATTTGACAAAAGATGTGTCCATTCTAACAAAAAGCTTACGGATACTTTGGAAGATTTGTCGACTGGAAAATGCAACATATCGGACATACCGAAAATCACGGTGTTTAAAAAGGATGAAGTTTGGTATACGCTGGACAACAGAAGGCTGTGGGTTTTCCAGAGGTTGGAGGAGAAGAATAAATGTGAGGAAATTCCGGTCAAAATAGGTTCTAGTATACCTGGTAGAAAAATGACTACAACAAATGATGGGAAATATGTTCGTGTAAGGACAGGAGCCGTTACTAGAAGTAGTAGAACGAGAAGAAGACCTTATCGATACAATTAGGAGGGTAGGAATTAACCCTGACACCAGACTTACACTTCATGACAGATACACAAGGTTACCAGGTTTGTGGAAGATTTTTCTTCAAGTAACTCAAAATACAAAATATAATCAAAGATTGTTTGCTTTCTGCAACACTTTCAACGTTACACTCAACTTACCTGTTTCACCTCTCAACGGTACTCTATCTTACACGCCTGAATAAGCGGTTCATCCAAGGATGACGTTTAAAAAAATATTATGGTTTTTAAAACGTTCTTTTACAATTGTGTTTTCCTGCAATCGGAATACTATTGCTGGAATAAGATATAACGGACGTTCATCCGAGTTAGATTAGAGTCATCTAAATGTGTCGATGTACAAGACGAATAAGGTCAATTGTCCAAGGACATTATTAATTGATATTCGTGTGATAATTGCGACGTTTTCCCACAATGACGTAAAAATATCAATTAAGATTCACGCGGGCAGATAACTCTTCATGATAAAAAAACTGTGCTGTGATTGAATTATAATCGTTTCTGTGATATTTTTATTTTCAAATATGCTTTACTTTCATTTTTGTACATTTTACATGTTTCTGCTTTACTATATTTAAAAGAATACACATTTATTTCTAGATAAACTTGTTTTCGTGTTGTTTTGTTTTTTAATATACACTTTACATGTATATATACTGTTCTGGAGTGCTGCACAAGAAAAATATCATAATTTCGACATCATTTTATAAACAAATGAAATTGTCTCTTTTTAATCGTTTTACAGATTATGAAGTTGTTTAATATCAAAGAATATGAATATTCAAACAAAATATATTTGCGGATAGATATTTGATCGTTGCGTCATGCTTTTTATGAGTCTGAGGCCATATTTTTCAGATAAATGACGCAATATTTTCTCAAAAGGAAGTTTCGAGATCCCAAAATCACGTGGTTAAAGTACTATTTACCGTCGATGAATCCCACCATCCGGTGATTATGATGTCGTAATTTGACGTGATTTTTGTGACGTCATAACCACCGGAAGGTGAGACTTACGACGGTGAATAGTACTTTACCCACCTCGAAACTGAGCGATACCTACCCGCAAGGGAGATTAATATGTAATATGCGAAGATGGAAAACAATGCAACATAATTATTTAGAGTTGCATATCAGGTAAAATTAACATAAGCTCATATAACAAAAATGTAAAGAGCAATCATATCGTGGGTTGCAGTACATATACACAATGGTAAATGTTTTAGCTCGGGCTCTCTCATCAAAGAAGTGCCCTGGTTTGCTGACAGTACTTACAATATTTTCATCAGCAAACTTGTATAACTTTGATGACTTTATATAAAATCATGCCACTCATAAAAATATCATAAAAAAGGATTGGGACCAAGATTTATCCCTGAGGAAATCCTGCACTTCCAACCAATCAATAAAGTAAACTCATTAAAGAATGGTGGGACAAGCGAAACACTAACTAATTCTGGTCGTGCACAAAGTTTATCTTTGACAAGCATTGAATACAATAAATAGACCTAGATGATACTGTATGTGAACCGAGCTAGTATCGAAAGTGAAAGCAAACCTATGCATTTGTACCAGGTTTTCCAGATTACATTGACAGCAGGTAATACACAACACCATAATGCGTCTCCGCCCGAGTGACATCCGATTTTGTCAGGATTCCATTAATTCTGTATTCGACAAAAACTCTGAACATGCCTACGGAAGAATCGGTGAAACTCTCGATGATCTGTTGAGAGGCGATTCGGATGTCTACGACATCCCGACGATCACTGTGGTAGATGTAGATGATGTCTGGTACACGACTGACAACAGACGACTCTGGGTGTTCCAGAAACTCGAGGATCTGGGACGCTGTAAAAAGATTCCAGTCATCGAAGATGACGAAATACCGCCCAAAAAGTTTACCACAGAAAACGATGGAATTTCTATCTATGTCCGGGGTGATCCGGGGGGTCATCTGTGGAAAATCTTGAGTGGTGAAGAGTTCTCCGATGATGAGAGTTCTTCTAGTGAATCGTCCGATATTTGGAGTTCCGACGATGATGAAAGCGATGACGGGGATGGTCACTATCGTTATAAGTAGCAATACGATTCCGAAGTTACTGTATCTCAGAGGTTGAATAGTGACTGGAGACGGATTTTCATTCGAGGTGACGTGTAACCTATTTTCTTAATAACTTTTATTAACTTTTTAAAATCTTATATTCAATAATTAATTGATGACGAGTTAATCAAAGAGGAATAGTTTTCTTTTCTCTCCTCAGACAACATTTGCGTTCACGCAAAAAGTGACTGTTTACCATTCTGACTGCGGATTTTGAAGTGAATGAATTACAAAAAATGGTAATAAAGCAATCAATCTTTCTATCACATGCTTCTTTTATTGGATATTACATATTTCTTCATACATGGTAACATACATGTTGGTCTTCAGGTGTAAAAGTCAATAAATCAAAGACTGACAAAATGTTGGTATCCGCTTGCAGTAATGAATATCCCGAATGTTACCAAAAATAAACTAACAATATATGTAGACTGTGTGTAATACATTGTATAGGGGGAATTAAATCGCTAACGTATCGTATTAAACGAAATATTTGGAGAATGGTTGGTTTGAAGATCCCCAACACAGATTTAAAGCAAAAACACCCAGAATAAAATTTGTTTTTAGATTAGTGTACATTACATACTCTTTGGATTATCATAAAGTCATGCAAATGTTTTTTCCTATATGGATGGCATGAAACGCAGTATTTTAGGTCCGTATTGTAATTATAACAGTCGACAAAATGCAGCTATCCTCACGTTTTATCAAGAACTATGTCCGCGTGGTCAGAATGCCATAAGATATCGATTTTCAATGTTTGCCGGCGTATGTTTTACTATCGCATGGTTGTTGAAAGACAATTACATAACAAAGTCATTGCAAATGTCTGCTTAATAGAAATGAAACATTCCACTTACTTGTGTGTTTCACATCGTCGGTTAATCACGTAATCAGCCTGCATTAGCTAGGTTGCGTAGTGGAGTTTAGACACTGTGGTTTCCGAGTGTGATGTTCCGGGATTCCTGTCCAAATCAGCCGTCGTTGAATAGCAGATAGGAAATTCTGACCAATTATTCATCCATCAAAGTTTACCACAATCATGGATTAAAACTGTCGAGGAACAATGTGATCCGATTTCAAAGAACTATATACGACACAGGCACGAAATTTGTTCCGTCGACATATACATGAAATCTACAAGGCGCTCGTGCGGCGTGATGGTCAAGTGTTTTTTCCAAACTTTTTTAAACCGCGATTTTCAAGGTATAAATGCATAAAAAATTAATAAACAAACTTATTACCTCAGTAATTGTTGTACGGTACAAAGTTTTACACAATGTCATATTCATATCAGATAAAATTGTAATGATATGATCAATTCTGACCTACGTCTATTAGTAAAGGATCGATCTGAGAAAATATTTCAATTTTTCGTACAGCGTTCTAAAACTTCAAAAAAACAATCATGATTATCTGGTTAAATTGATGATTGTTTTGCTATTTTAAATTCCGTAGAATATGAAGCTTAGATGATTCTTTTTTGACTGATTATATTTTAAAATATCACATACTGTATACATATGTATGAATTGACTCTTGTTAAAGAAAATTATTTTTGAAGAAAAAACCCAAAACATTTGGCTAGTGTTTAGAGGTTTCGGGTTCGAACCCCTGTCTGGCTTCAATAGTTCCTCCACTCTTGATAAATCTGTACATTTTTATTGTTTGTTTTTAAAGTTAAAGATGCTCCACCGCCGACAGAGCATAAATGAAACACGTACGCAATCAGTACTGCATTCCATATAGGACATAGTGACACGGAATTTTTTCGGGATACAATTGATTATTTTTCATATTTTTATCTAAGTAAAATTAGAAGCTCAAACTTTTCAATGGTGGTAATGGTGTGAAGAAGGTAACTTTCATTCGTGAAGTAAAATACTAATGCCCTATTTTTTATACTCACGAATCAAGATGAGCCTTTGATATGTTATTCATCGACCAAAGTTACAAGCATTTTGAGAGTTACCGTACTTACAACGCAAGAACAGATAACAGCTGAAATGAATTTTGGCTGTATTGCCAAAAATCATTATATTTACACCTTTGGTGGAGTGAAATAAGTACATACGGCCAGACCCTGAAACCAAATTGTGGTCTATAATTTCATTTCGCATTTTTCGAGGATTTTTATTACAAATCTAATTGTATTAATGCAGGTATCTAACATGTATAAGGCATAAAAAGCAAAATTTTACAGTACACTATTTCTGTGTTGTAACTACGTTTATAAAAAAATTGAAGCCATTTGATTGAATTTCACTGTATCATTTATAAAACCTTATGGCTTTCAATAGATTAAGGAAGATAACTTAAAATGTAAACAGATTTTGCTCAGTTACGGCACATGTAACATTAATGCTAACATCTGTATGTGATAAATATATTTGTCCCAGTATGTGACCGCTGTGCTGAGATAAGACTCGATTAGTAATCAAATAAAGTGAATGTTTTTTATATAGATTCTAACAACATGTGTCATAACTATAAATAGATTTAGCAACGTAAACTAGAATAGGTATCGAAAAGAAACTGAAACGTTGGAGTTCCTAGAAATCGCAACCATATCATAGTGGGTATCGAATAGAAATTGAAACACAAACTAGTCTGGAATTTGCGTTTAAAAAAATTAAAACCTATTAAAATTTGTCAGAAAAATAGTCTTTTTATCACATGATGTTATGTCTGACATTGTTGTACCGACTATGTCACAACGGCGAACAGACATTGATAGGTAGATATCGAAATAATAACGTCGTACGAGTTATCTCCCTTCCGTGTGTTATTATGTAATCCGGATTTTGTGTGAACCAGAAGTTCGGAAGTTCTAATTTAGTTTTGAGTTACAAAGAAAACAAAAATCATGGATGCTGGTCGCAACGTCTTCGTCGTATGTTCACAGCCAAGAGAGATAACTCTGGTTAATTTTCTTCCCCCGTTTACCATTATCAAAATCATATATACATGTACATAGATGTATTATGCTATTCAAACTTATTTTTGAAAGCATAAAAATAAGCACTTTTACCTGGGTTTTCGAAAATCAGACATTCAAAACCGGAACAAGAGTCAATTCATACATATGTATATGTAATATTTTAAAAGATTATCAGTCAAAAAAGAATCAATTAAGCTACATTTTGTTTTATTAGTATATAAGTTCAAATATTTGTCATACCAAAACTTTACTCAAACCATCCATACCTGTCAACTTTTAGAAAATGGAATGTGGGAGAAAGTGCGTAAACGATATTTTCAACAGTTAAGCTGACACGTCGCGCCGGAGCATTTTAACTGTAAAAGTTGAATTGCAGTAATCTTGATATCATTTTAACACACTAAACAGTACATATAACTATAAAACAGTTTTTAACAATTGTGACATTTATTTCTTTTTGTTAATTAATTCCATGCTATTTAAATTAACATATTGGAAGTTTTCACATAAGTTTTTGTTTAATTTGATTGTAATTGATAATAAGTAATATATGTTTAACAAAAAATAGGACCAGGTTACAGCCATAGCATCATAATATCGATACATATATGCATAGTACCTGTATTATTACATACACACTAGAAATAAATAATAAAAATACCATTCAATGACTTAAACTATGCACTCTATGGCTCTACTTAACTTAGTCAAATAAATATAGCAGCTATTATATGAAAGTTACAAATGACATCACAGATGTCCACAAAAATGTCCTATAAAAATACACTTTTAATAAAAATAGCACATAAATACTGGCCACTAGCCTACTACTTCTAAAAGTCATAAATGGCATCACAGATATTCACATACTTTCAATAAATAAAGAAGAGAGTTATTGTTAAACATAAATTAAGATCTAAAAAAATGTTTTATGAAACAGCTATCACATACAATTCATCAAAGATGTTGACTAAAAAAAACAATAGCAACTATTTTCAACAATCAAATTATAAATATTATTTTCTATAATAAATGCAGCTGACTAGCAGGACATTCTTATCTGAAATGATGACACATGTTATAGTTCCGTGTTGCTGCCTTTGCCAACTTCAGGACTTCCTGGATAGGTTGAAAGGTACAACAGGTGTCGTCAGTGTTAATCTTGCAACAGAGAAGACAACACAGAGTGGAATTGTCCATGGACATTCGGTTCTCTGTCTGCAGTTTTCGCACCATAGAAAATGTTCTTTCGCACTCTGCAATTGGGGATTGTCAACATGGTTCCAGACAGACGGAACAAAACTGGAAAACGAGTATCACCTGTGATACGGTTACATAATTTCCCTACACCTGCCCAGTAGCTGTCAATAGGTGTCTCACCAGGAATAAACCTAGGCAGTTCAGAGTCGGGTGTCACAGCATAATCAGCCATTCATCCTCTAGTTTGGACATGTCCTCCTGTGGCACAATCCCTGGGAATCTCCTGGCAATAGCCATCACGTCTGTTGGTGTGTCATTGGATCGTGAAGCAGGGTTAAGGTAACCTACCTTGGCAACGACTGGATCATCAAATGGGAATTTCTTAATCATCTTGTCCACAGCAGTACAGTAAAATTTCCTTACAGACCTGTTAGGATAAAAAAGAAAACAATTTGTACCAAGTTTTTCTTTGGCAGGATATATCAAAATGAAAATGAAATGAATTTAATTAATTTGTTTTCAAATTATTTACAGTAATCATATATGATTTATCCCTTATAATGTTTAACTAACCCGAAAAATATATTGGTCAAGGATGGGGAAATGTTGTCCTCATTGTCTACAATGTATTCCCGACAGAATGGTCCAATGTCCAAAATGTTGTCTGGAATCTGATTGTGAATATTATTGAATTCAACCTTGGTCAAATGATCAGCTTCCCGGATGGTTTTGGCTTTGACGAATCTTCAGAAGACGTTTGATCTCTTCTGCCATGTAGCCAATTTTGGATTCATCAGCCTGAAATATACAGGAATGTAATTAGAAAAAGTCAATTTTGATATGAATGTATTATATTCTTATATTATTATATTATATTATTACATACAGATTGTATTTATAAGTATTCTATTATATGTATAAACAATTGCCAAGTCTGTTTGTCTCAGAACTTAACTAATGCCTGAAATGTTGTGTTGAATTCATTGAGTGGCTCGAGGATGAAAGACAGGAACAAATAGTACATCATCATCTCAGGGGATGATAGGTGACCAGCAATCCTCTTGATACGGCCAGGCCTCTCCACATCATCATGGGAATTGAAATAGCTCTGTAGAGCTGGCCAGTGATCAAGGGGGCGCTTCACACACTTTTCAAGGCTCAACCAACGGGTAGAACAGTGCTTCAGTATCTTCGTTGGCTCCACGTCACAAAACTCTGTAAATTCCTTGTACTTTTCTTTCCTGCTGGAGCTGAAAATATTTAATACAGCTTAGTTAATAGTTAGAATTAACATTTTCACAGTCTCAATAATAATAATATTTTTTCATTATCCTGATATAATGTATATTACGTCATACGATTTTGCCTTAAAGTTTCTATCTTATTAAGAACTATATCTACCTGTGATAAAAGTGGAAGTAAGTATCCACCAAAAGATCCTCAATGGGCATTGGCAGGGTCTTAACAGCTGCGACTGTACACAGATTCGCCAGATGGCAGATACATCAAACATCAAAAACATGTGGCGTTTTCTCTTTCAGGCGGGTCATTACAGAGTTGTGTCTACCTATCATTGCGGAGCAGTTGTCTGATACAAACGACACAACATTCTCCCAGGGAATATCATGATCCCTGCGCAAAAAAAAATAAAAAATAAAAAAACAGACTGATTCAGTCACAAATCAAAATTGTACAAATCTTAACTTAATATCTACTAGCTTGTTTATAATGTTAAGTTTATTTTCATTTGTTTTTTACTTCATTTAGAACTTGGTTTCTTATGGATGTCATTCAATGATATACTTACAAGAACACTTGTTGAAGGTTGTTGAAGATGTTCTGGGAATTGCCAATGTTACATATAAGCATGGCCAGGAACCGTGAGACAGCCCTTTCGTTGAAGAAACGAACCATTACCGCTAGGGTCTTTTCAGTGTTGCGGTCATTGCTTTCATCACATGCTAAGGAAAATGGATGAGATCTCAGATGCTGAACTACCTTCCTGCTCTAATGTTGGGGCGAGGGCTTTCTTCACAACCATGGTGGTCTTCGTTCGACTACGGTCCATCTGTATATTATCTGTTCTTTTATAACATATCAAATTTATGCTGCCGTAAGTAACTATTTAAGACATACAGAGGTACATCTGCCGGTCGTAAAAATGGCGGAGTTGTCAATCTCTCATATATATTTCTGCCATTATAACGCAAGGACATTAATATTCATGACCTAATATAAAGTTACGCCATCTTGAACAAATACGAGATTCCCGGTGTTAATATATGAATGTTTATGTCGCTGTTTTGGGTGGTAGCCAAATACCGACTGTAAATTTGGGACGACGCCGTGAAACATAACACGACACAGAACTAACATTTTATGAATCTGTTTGAGATTGTTTAGGAAGTGGTGATAGGTGTAGTGTACGTATTGAGATTCTATAAAATTATCAAACACATTTTACAATTGCATTTTAGATTTTAACAGCCGTTTCGGATACAGTATAGACCTTTAATCATTTAATTTCATTACTATGTGCATCTGCGACACCTACACCGTAACGGTGACCGACTTATACCCCTACGGCCCAATAGCTCGAAGGCCCAATAGTCCGAAGGCCCATTACTCCTAAGGCCTGTTAGTCCGAAGGCCCAACAGTCAGAAAACAGATAATATAACTGGAATTTATATGCGAACAGTACTCGAAATGAAACAAACGTTTATTACGGTTTTCGATGCAAATTACATGTATGTGACTCTATAGATTTGATATGAAAAATGATAATAAACAACGAAATGTTGCGAATTTAAAATAAAAAATAATCTTGAAATACGTAAACGTATCTGATATTAAAAAGTATATGCATTTTATATGTACGATGCAATCGGTTTAACATCTCCCCCAAAAATATCATTATGCGGACCATTTCCGTCATTATGGGTAGAATAAAAACAAGTCAAACAAAGGGGAAGGAAACGCAAAAATAAGTCGTTAAATATTTGTACATATTGTACAATATAACGACGTTTACAGGTATAATAATGCTCATTTTTCGATTCGTAAGATTTGATTATATACATCATTTATTCATGGAAACGTTAACCCTAACGCAATCAAATGACAGTGTACATAAGGCTTACAATCGGACATCTCTACCTGCAAGGACAGATAACTCTGTAATATGCAAATACGGAATAACTTACAATTATGAAATAAATTCCATATCTTATAGTCCTGAGCTACTGTGAGTTATTTCTATCACAATCAAATCATCTAAAACACCCGCACATAAAACAACTCTCATGAGATATGATCGAACGATATAAAATACCAGCATAACATGCAGTAAGCGGTTTTTTTTTATTTCACTTGGTAGAAACTGGTTACTAGAAAATTATAGCATTTATCTATCTACCGTAAACCTACTTACTTTGGCAGAAATTTGATTTCGATTTTTTCGATCATTACAAGTAACTCACCGCGTTCGATTCATGACTTGCGTTCGATTCATGACTTGTCGAAAATGTATGCTTTAGATCTAATTCGCTCGGTTTTATTTCCGGAAATTTATTCTGTCAAAAAAATTAAATCGTACGTGAAATTCAGCTAGATTACTGTATACATTGTACGCTTGAACTGTCAGCCTTTGTTTGGGGAGGGGATATCAGTATCCAGTCGACTTGGAAGACATTTCAGCAAAACACATCATCGATAAAAATAGAATAATCTATACAATGTAAGTAGACGTTAAACCGAAATTAAAACGACGAACTCTTTAATTTCTTGGTAGTAATTACCATATTTTCAAAAATACACTATCATCTTGAGAAGAAACCTACCATTCTAATAAACATTACCTACGTTCATCATCGATAAAAATAGCATTACCTATAAGCAATATAAGTACATGTAAAACCGAAATTAAAACGACGAACTCTTCATTTCCTGGTAGCTATAGCCATATTTTCAGAAAATAAAATTATTTAGAGAACAAACCATAACATAGCATATGCTTATTTGTTACATCATCTATGTATGGATTGTATTCGTGACTGTCGTGAAGGATCGTCTATTTTTCAAGGTCATTATTAAAGTTCTATTCACACGTCTTGTATAGCTCCATTTACTCAAAACTTTAAAGGTTGTATATCCAATAACATGGACGATGTAATGCATAAATAAAACTGGTAAATTTCCAACACGCATTTTGTATTGAATTCTACGTAAACATTTTACACTTAATACATAAGGAAGTAATATACAATTGTATCAGGACTCATCAAAAATACATTCAATAACAATAGTACATATGCTATTATATTGAAACATTGTGCATTGTGGATAATACAATTTTTTATTTACTGTGAGATTTAGTTGTTGATTGTGGTGTCGATAACAGAAGACTTTCGGGGAGTTTCATGAGTATGGACAATATGACAGAACCCTAATTACAACAAACCGCCAATTATCTTTCAATTTTTCGTGAATGATGGTGTTTTCATTGATCAGTGATTTGAAAACATGCGTCATCGATTGACATCAAAAGTGATAAATGTTGCAAACTTAAAAAACGGATGTTGAAATTTGTTATTGGTCAGAAAGTACTGATGGAATATACCTCAAAGTTTGTATGTATATTCTCCATGCATTGAGGTAGTGCATATTGCAAATTGGGACTTATCGGTCGAAAATATAACTGACAGACCGCCATCTTTGATTTTAATTCTCTCTGAAATTTTATGTGTAGCTTCTTTGTCCTTATGAATTAATATGTCAATTGTATTTTGGTAAAGGAAACAACATGACTGATAAACGGCCATCTTGGATTTTGCTACATTATTAGAAGAAGAGGTCTAGCTGCCTCAAGTTAAACTTGCAGGTAGGGCTAGGATTGTCTTGGTCCTGAGTTCTGCAGATTCTTTTAGGAACAAATCCAAGCACAGCATGGCAGGCAGCGGCTATATGAAAATTGACAATTGAAGTGTGTTTTTGTTTAGCAGTTTAAGACATTTAACTATGTGTATTCTATATTGCAAAGGAAAAATGAAAAAAAAGCAGAGAAAATATCCCACTTTCCATTCTATCACATAGATTATTCTTTGGTGGGCGCCAAGATCCCTATAAAATGGGACCACTTTTCATGGTTTCGAGAAAGTCAATAATCTTTAAAATCGTCTGTAAGTGCATTAAACTCGGAAACTAGCTTTAACCCTGACAAATTGATGATAGGTTAATATTTGACTATGATATTATCCCAAAGCTTTAAATTATAGCAGATGATTTGACTTGAAGAACGCTTTATAATTATATTTTGTTTACGTTTGAAATGAGCACTTCGTTGGGTTTTGGAATTTCAAAATACACTTTGAAGAAACTCAATTACCAAAACAACTGTGACATGAAGTGTTGATAAGGCAAACATACTGGTTTTCATCGCATTATCTACCTTGAACGCCATTGTGTGTCTAGCCTGTTTGACATCATTATAGACATTGGAGTTATAAATGATATCTTTATTGTCGCTGTTGGAGGAAACCCTGACCTGAAATTGAATCACTCGGTTGGTTTATGCCCCCTTTTTTACCCCTAATCCGTCAAATTTTCAAAACTATTACATAGTATTTAAATCGTTGGATTCAAAGTATTTAGTATATTCCTAGTTTAATAGTGATAAAATGTTCTAATGTTTTAAAGCTTGTGGAAATTTTGCCAATTTTGCCCATTTTGTGCTAGGTTTTTGTCTCCGACGCCAAAGAGGGCACCCTGGAACAAACTTTATATTCCTCCTAAAGATGTACATGTACCAGAAGGGCATACATATTTCAGTAAATAACGGGTTTTCAAAAAAAAGCCCATAAGACTACAAAAAATCATTACAATCGAATGAGGGATGTACTAAATATATCATTTACAACAATATAACCATGAAACAACCAGTTTGAAAATTTAACAGAAAAGGGTCCAAACCATCTAATGTATTCCTTTTATAATTCCAAAAAAGGTAAGATTATCTAAAAACATTATGACAACAGGCTAATATTGATTGATTTTATTACCAATATATGTAAAAATTATTGTTGTCGCTGGTAGATGGAGGACAGGAATCACATGACTGCTGTCAACGGAGCATTATTGGATTGGATGGGGATCGTTGAAGACAAAGAAAGCAACATTTGTTGCGGTTGGTATGTATTCAATAATACCATTATTTCACTGGCCATTTGATAAAGCGATGGTCTTTGGATTGGGTGGTGTAGTGTGCAACGGTTTGCAAGATCCACGAGCGTGTTGACAGCGAAGAAGCTCAGTGTATAGCCCAGACTATATATATCCGACGCAGGTGTTGTTGGCTGGTGGTTTCTAACTTCTGGAGCCAGATGGTAAGCCATAGAAGTATCCCCTTTATAGGTCTTCACAAATCCGTAGGAGGCGTGGCCAAAATCAATGAATCTGTAATACAAAAGGTATAGGTAATCGCTAAGATAATTGTGAAATTGAATATCTAACATTCCAAATGCTCTACGGTTTTATAAGGAAATTATTCAATAGAAGTCGAAGGTATCTTTAAAAAAAAACTTGCAGATGCAAGCAGCAAATGTATTCAACATATCACCAGTTATTCATCTATTCATTGTTATTATGTTAAAAGTAGTTCAAAATATTACAATGACTTACTTTGCTTGGTAGCCAATGGCAGAGTCATACACGATTATGTTATCATCTTTGATGTCATTTATCAAGACTCCTCTCTGATGAATACGGAGGAGTCCGTTGACGAGACATAGAGCTATGGATAGTTTTTGTTTGATGTTTAAGGCGTTGTCCTCGAGCGATCTACGTAAGGTGATCCCCTCACCGACCATCTCCATCACCAGGCAGATTTGTCTCTCATCAAGAGGGTTGGGGTTGGGTAGTATCCCATACAGTTTGGGTGTGGCGCCTGTCGTATTTAACATTTTCAAACATACCGCCTCGGCAAGTATTCCTCTCATTTCTTCCACAAAATACGACTTTATCGCAACCTTATCGCCGCGGAATGTTGCAGTGTAGACCTAAAAAAAGTAGAGACGTGTTCAGAAGTACATAATTTCCGAAGAAAATCACGATTTTTTTCTAATTTTCTTATGAATACTAGACATATACTTCTTGTTGGCATTGAAATGTTGAATCCTTTACAAATTATAATTCCTGATTCCAATACTTTATTTCAAAGTCATCGTTCAACCTTTTGCACCAACAATTTTGTTAAACAACATATACTTAGAAAGATCACACCCTTTTAAGATTTTATATTGAAAAAATCTGTTTTTGAGTTAATAACGTTACCATAGCAACCAAAAGAGAACAAAGACGTTACTATTTTTTTTTACTTAGAACAAAAGTAGTCAGTTATTGTCTATGGTTTTACATGTACAGCATGTAAACCGTATCCCGATAGCTCAACAAATAAAGGAGATATTGTGTTTTTTCCAACATCGACATGAAAATGCGCAGAAATGCGTAGTTGGGAGTTAAGGGGTGAAGTTAAAGAGATAATTAATGTAGACATCATATATTTGCGATAATTAACTCGTGTCACTATGCGCAATGTAAGTAACAGAATCTGTTAAAATTTACTTTCTTTCTCCATGAGATACATCACTCACCTTACCAAAGACACCAGCTCCCAGTACATTATATCCAACACCCTCTTGATTGGTATCATAACTAAAGTCATTAATGGACAACACATCGACTCCTGCGTAAGCGTTATTTGTACATGAATTGATTGAATTTCCAAGGACTGAATAGCAGTGGTTCATTATCGAATTGTACTGGTACATTGTTGAATTGTACTGGTACATTGTCGAATTGTTCTGGTACATTGTCGAATTGTACTGGTACATTGTCGAATGGTACTGGTATGCCACCTGTTAGCTTATACGAAATCAACCACAAACGTTTTGTCAATAATATATTGCAAATGATATCATCATGCATTGAACCACACAGTAGGCGCGGTTACAATTCTCGGCGAGTTATATGTAATTGTACAATTTATGACTCATTGTAAATGTATGAGTTTGAAATCGCTGCGTTTAATTTTCTGGAAATCCCTATGACCTAAAAATTCATAAAAAAGCCTGCTACCTTTCCGTAACACACATCATATGTTTCTTTAAGAAAGATGTAGCATATTGATATGTATGGCCTAAAATGAGGTTACGACACCAAACAAATGCGAAATTCCGTATGTTACCTACATTAACTCTTTTTGTACTCGTAACGCCTTATTCCGTCTCATAAACATGTTCTCTTTTTGTACTCGTAACGCCTTATTCCGTCTCATAAACATGTTCCCGTATCCATTATGACGCCTAATTAAGTCATGATTAACATGTGAAAATCGTAAGGTTTACTTTCGTTTTACCAGCCGGTTAAGCTAAGTTATAAAACGGAATAATCTCGGTAATAGTATTTCAAAGAAATAAATATGTATTGATGTATTGAAAATAAATATGTATTGGAAATAAATATGTATTGGAAATAAATATGTATTGCAGAGATGAAAATAATTACGTACCAGATGCATGTTCAACCGTAAAATCGTTTAATTCACAGAAAATCGTCCGACTGAAGCTCGGTTGTTTGCAATCGTGGACTGATTTTGCTACCGGTTTTCTGCGGGATTGTTATCAAGAAAATAATCATAAAATCATCCAAAATCATAAAGTATCAAACAATATGTTAAATATAATATTTGAATATTATTTATGTGCAAGAAGTGTCCACTGACAGCGGAAAACGATCTTCTGAATGACTGCTAACTTGCACACGTGTTAAGCATATGCCGGTCAACAGGTGTATTTCTGGGATTCTGTCAAACAATTCGCCATGCTTTTAATGAAATAATCGGTAATCATGTGTATACAAGTAAATTACAGGTGATTTAGAACATATTACCGATGCTATAAGCATCAGACTGTCATAAAACATCGTTTAAACGATCTCTGCAATGAGATGCATTTGCTCAATACACAAAGGACGAAGCCCAT
Source organism: Argopecten irradians (assembly GCF_041381155.1). NCBI lineage: Eukaryota > Metazoa > Mollusca > Bivalvia > Pectinida > Pectinidae > Argopecten > Argopecten irradians. Next base: position 41,394,150 of record NC_091138.1, read on the forward strand.
ATTTACTTCCGGTATCGAGCGGGAAATCTGAATGAGAACGACAAGACTTAAGAATGAGGGTTCCTTTCACTGCTTTGCCGTAGTACAGTCATATTAAACTAACGTGCGGTAATTACTTTGTTCGGAAAGTGATGATAAATGTTATATTAACGTTAAGTCTCTGGGGTGATCTCCTACAGAATGAAAAGTGTTTTAGATTAACTTATACGTCACGATCAGACTGCGTTTTCATCTGGAAGATATATTGGGGAAAACACACGTCTACTATACGATATCAAGTAATTCACAGAATATAATACTATTCCTGGTATGATTCTTATGATAGATTTTGAAAAAAACATTCGACTCTGATTCTTGCAATTAAATTAGGAAAGTGTTAGGTTTTTTCATTGGTTTTGGTAATGATATTTTAGACGGTTTAATACTCTTCATAATAATGTTACATCTGCAATTAAACACGGTGGCAATCTCCCACAATTTTGCGATATAAAATGATCTTGTTGTCAAGGTGACCCAATAGCTTCTAGTGTTGTTATTCTTTGTGCAGAAGTATTAGAGATTCGACTAAGAAAAGAATTCAACATAAATCAAATCAAAACAGATAATTTTGATATTTTCACATCACAATATGCTGATGATACCTTTCTGAGAAATCACTTTGTGAAACTCTAACAGAACTAACTTCTTTATATAAAAATATCTGTTCTATAATAAATGTAGACAAAAATGAAATATTTTTGATTGGTAGTATAAAATACAGTAACGAAAGGATGCTTCCAGAATTCAATTTTAATTGGGGAAAAACTAAATAAATGCTACGTGGTATTGACTTTGATGTAAATCTGGATAATTTTCCAAAACTAAATTTCGATAAAAAAATTGTTAACCTGAAAAGCCTGATCAGCATCTGAAAAAAGGAAACTGACTCTTATTGGTAAAGTCAAAATCATAAAATCATTAATGATTTCTCAATCTAACCACTTATTCATATCTCTTCCCAACCCAAGTGAAAGGGTTATGAAAGAAATAAATACAATTTTATTTGAAGTTTTATGGGATAGTAAAACATACAAAGTTAATATCGTTCAGGAATACTTCAAAGGTGGTTTGAAAATGGTTAATTTATATGCTTTTATTATTTGCCTTTAGTTAGGCTAGAAATGATTATACACCTGCGAGGAGACTTGGAAATATATTCTTAAGGAAAACATTAATTTTGATTTATCATTAAATGTTGGTGGTGAATATATCTTATAATGTATTAATCTTTGTACAAATGATTTTTGGAAATATACTTTTAAAGCCTGGAATAAATTATATAGTTCCCAAGATGTTAAAGATGCTCCACCGCTGACAAACGTTATTTTTTCAATACAAAAACATCAGCAGATGATTTAGTATTTTTCTTCAGTTAAAAAAGTTACTTACTTTACATCATTACCACCATTGAAAAGTTTGAGCTTCTAATTTTACTTTAAGTTAAAAATATAAAAAAGTAATTAATTGCATCCCGAAAAAATTCCATGTCACTATATCCTATATGGAATGAAATACTGATTGCTTATGCACCAAAGGCAAAATAAATTATTTTATTACATTTTTTGTGCTAATTATACATATATATACACGATTAAACACCAATTACTCTTCAAGTGATGAATATCATTTATGCTCTGTCGGCGGTGGAGCATCTTTAAAGATTTACAAAATAAATCCGTTTTAACAAAAAGTGTTTGGCATAACAAACATATAACTGTTGATGGTAAACTTATTTTCTACAGGGCTTGGTACAGCCTAGGGATACAAACAATTGTTGATCTTCTGATAGATGAAATAAACATTAATTTTTACTCTTTTGAAGATTTTTTTAAAAAGAATATGATAATTACTTCCTTCAGTTTCAAGGATTAATATCTGCTCTTCGTAAAACTTATTACCACTTATACGCCCATATTTTCCCCTAAATATACAGATTTTCCTTTCAAATATGAGCACTTCAAAATTTCTAAACACTATTTTTAATTAGGCAGAAACTCAGAAACTGAACCAACATATGAACTGAAAAGAGCGAAGAAGAGTGGAAGCATATATATAGCATTCCTTTTAAAGTAACAAAAAAGGCTAAACTTCAATGGCTCTAGTTTCATATTTCTCATAACATTCTGACCACCAATTCAAAATCATTTAAGCATGGCGTAGTAGCTTCCCCTATGCGTACTTTCTGTAATTCTGAGAAAGAAACAATTTTTTTTTAAAGTGGGAATGTCAAGAAGTACAAAAAATATTGCAAAATTTTGAAACTTATTTGGATTCTTTTTATATCCCTTTTACAAATAACAAGCAATCGCTTCTTCTTGGTTTTACAACTAACAATATTAATGCACAAGTTGATAATGTTATACATTTAATCATTAAACAGTATATTTACAGAACAAGATGTTTTCATAAAACCTTAAATATAAACGAATTGGCGAAAATATCATAGAATATCCTATAAAATATTCATAGACACATATCAAATGGTCATTATTATGTTTTGAAAGCGAGATTGAAAAATACATGTAGTTGGAGTAAGAACTTCCTATATAATTTGATATATGAAATCTTTTAAGTAATGCAAAAATTTAAAAACCATTGATAATTGTTTTTTTTTTTAAATACCGACAACTAAATATTTTATAATACATTTTCTACCATTAGCTAAAAATTACATAATCCGCATCTCGACTCTTTGCTCTTATACAACTATTTTCTGTCCAACCTATCTTTTCCGCCTTTTCTAAATGTCATACATGTCTGAATGAATGTGAGTGTATAGAAATCTCTGAATGTATGTTAAATTGAAAGTTATCTCTTTGGTATATATAAGTATATATATGTGTGTACAACTGTACATGAAGTGTGTAAAATTGGTGCATATGAAACACTTTTTTTTTTTTTGTAACTGATATGGTAAATTATTCTCTATCATTGTCTGTACTGTCTGTAAAATTGAAAATTATTTCAAAACTAAAAAAAAATATATATAAAATAACGTAAAATTAATAACTTTTTCGACTCTACAAACTTGTCATTTTCATTTCATATTCCCATTTTGTAGTTTCGCAAAAGTAGTCGGTCTTTATATGAAATTTCGCGCAATGTCAAGCTGCATTACACTTTACATATTACGCTTTAACTTTCAGTCTTGTTTAGTCTTGGATTTCAGCATCTAGTGGAAATCGCAGACATTTTAACAAAACACATCATCGATATCAATAGCGTAATCTATAAACAATATAAGAAGATGTAAAACCGAAATTAAAACGACGAACTCTTCAATTTCTTGGTACCTACATTCATATTTTCAAAAATACAATATTATCTTGAAAATAAACCTACCCTTCTAACAAACTTTGCATATGTTTATCATCAATATAAATAGCATAAACAATTTATTAGTAGATGTAAAACAGAAAATGAAATGACGAACTCTTCAATTTCTTGGTACCGACATCAATATTTTCAAAAATACAATATTATCTTGAGAATAAAACTACCCTTCTAACAAACTTTGCATATGTTTATCATCAATATAAATAGCATAAACAATTTATTAGTAGATGTAAAACAGAAAATGATCTTGGTAGCTATAACCATATTTTCAAAAATAAGATACCAACCTGCAACGTTACATACATTTATCATCGATATAAATAGCATGATTTATATACAATGTAATTACACGTAAAACCGAAACTGAAAATGAAATCTTCATTTCCTGGTAGCTATAGCCATATTTTCAGAAAAGAAAATCGATCAAAGAACAAACCATAACATTATATTTGTTATTGAATAGATTACCTATGTATAGATTGTATGTGCGACTGTCGTGACGGATCGTCTAACTATCCAGGTCATTATTAACATTCTATCCACCTGTCTTGTATAGCTCCGTTGATTCAAAACTTTAAAGGTTTACTTATTTCCAATTACATAGATGACGTAATGCTTAAATAAAATAGGTAAATCCCCTACACATATTCTGTATTGAATTCTACGTAAACAAATTATACTTGAAATAGAAGGAAGTAATATACAAAAATTTAAAGCCAAGAGAAATACAATTTTATCATGACTTAAAATACATTCAATAACAACAGCAAACATGCTGATATATTGAAACGTTGGATGATTGTGGATAATACAAATTCAAATCTTATATTTACTATGAGCTTCAGCTGTTGATTGTGGTGGAGATTGGTGTCGATGAGGTTGCATGGGTATAGACAATGTGACAGAACCATAATGACAACAGACCGCCATATATCTTTCAATTTTCGTGAACGATGGTGTTTTCATGGATCAGTGATTAAAAAGCAATCATCATCGATTGATTCTAAAGGTGATTACAAACTTGAAATATAGCATAAATGGAATCATATTGGAAACAAATACCAATTCAATGGATCAATAGAATAATTACAGGTATGAATTTATGTCGTGTTTTTTTCTACATATGTAACCATAAACAAATGATAAACAACGAATGTATACAACGGAATGTGGGTGTCATATACCTTTAATATGTATCTTATCTGTACAGTCAATGTAGTCGTTATTCGTTACTAACTTATATCAGTTCATGTTTTCTAAAAATTGACGTTTGTATGAGGTACCGGTGTACAGCTGCGTTATAGGGTCACAAGCTGATACCGTTTAATAGGTCTTATTGGCACGCATTATCTATTTATAATGACGAGTGTGTATAAATATTAAAGTGAAAGTGAAAGTAGCATTCAAGTATAAATCAATGACGAGCTGTAAATATTCAGTAGCGATGAAAGATGAAGCTTAAACCAAGCGAAATACGTTTCTGTCAGGATTCCATCAACTTTGTCTTTGACAAGAAGTCCAGCCACTCCGGTAAAAGAATCGGTGAAACATTGGATGCATTGTTGAGAGGTCAGTGTACAGTATCTCAAATACCGACTATAACGGTCGTCCAAAGGAATGGAGTCTGGTACACGGCCGATAACAGGAGACTTTGGGTGTTCCGTAAACTAGAAGAGCTGGGGAAATGTACAACGATTCCAGTCTATCAAGGTTACAGTATTCCGAGTAAAAAATTCACAACGACAAACAATGGGATATCTGTCACAGTACGTGGTAAAGCAGGAGGATCTTTCTGGAGGACTTGTAAACGTGTACCCATTGTTATAGCGCACACAGGCAGGTTCGTCAAAATTAAAACGACTACGATTAATTGCATCTGAAATGTTTTTGAAACAAAACAATTTGACCAGCAGTTTATATACCGAAAACTTTTAGTAATTCCATGTCGAATTAAATTCGCATTTCATGTATATTGGCAAATTTGACGATCACAGTAAATTCTTTAATGTTGATCTCAGTTATGTTGATATATATTCGCATTTAATTTTCAATTTCGCGAAAGTTAATCTTTGCGAACTTGTTTTGAAATTGAAATCGCTAATTTTAGTAGCCGCGAAATCAAGTTGGTTTACAGATATAACACAAAAATCTGAGTGTACTCTAAATAAACCGCGAAGCGGTTTATGATGAGAGTACACTCAGATTTTTGTGTTATATCTCCATAACATAAAAAATATATTCAAATTAATCCTTATAATTTAATTTATCAAAGATATTCTCTTCAATATTCAAAATTCCTTTTAGGACTATTTTGTCTATGAAATCATTACGCCGTCATCTCAGCCAATCAGAAGCAACGTTACAAATGGCGACGCCATTTTTTCCTTTATGGGCTGATAAAGAAAATTTTTAAGCCAATGAAAATGTTCATAACAAGCAAAATTGAATTATAGCTCTATAATAAAAAAAATATTCAAGTTAATACTTGATTAATAAAAAAAATAAACAAATCAGTATGCTTTCTGAAACTACTGTCATGTTCTGGGCTATGAAAAGTTATGCTTTTTTCTTATTTCTGAATAGTGAGAACAACAGAACAATGGAAAAGGATGAGGTTACGATTAAGACATTAGACTATGGAGAAACTGCCACTACAACAGGAATCTACATACCACTTATCTCAAGGTATGGAGAAATCCAAATATTTTGTATCATAATTTATTTGTTGTATTTGTGTGATAACTGTCGAGTAATGGATTTTAGTAAAATTCTACTCAGCCTACTGAAGCCTATAGCTGGAGAAAATTGGCAATTTCACTAAATAAAACCCCCAAAAATGTGTTTTATATTATATTAACAAGTAAGGACCCGAATGTAGTTTGTTGTTTCTGCTGGGACGTTCGTTTCGGTACCTGGTCACATCAGATTGATATTACCCCCAGACCAGTAGTCCGTCTCCCTTTACACTGAACATTACAAACCAGTGGAAACTGTCACTTCCAGGCTATTGTGTGCTTCGTCAAGGGGATAGGAATAAAAGAATTAACAGATATGACGAAAACAGATAATATATATATATATATTTTAATTTCCAAAAATAAACGAAGACTTATAATTACAAATGTGATTTGTGAACTATATAGCTGTGAGATGTCAACCTAAATTTCATAAAAATGTTTTTGATCAATCGATTAGAACTTAATGCAAGCCGCATTGCAAGGTAAAAGAAGCATTGCAATAACTATAAGAAACGTAAATGTAACAATTTATTGAATCTATAACAAAATTATGGAACGTGCATTTTTAAATGTCGTCATTTACGATGAAACCTTATTTTATCTTTCGTTGTTTCTTTCCCGTAAAGAAAGCGCCGTATGAAAGAGTTACACATTGAAATGAAGAGGAATGAAGAATTTAAGAAAACTCTGGGTAGATTCATTGCGATTGAGGGCTACATAACACAGATTAGGTGAGTAAAATGATTTTGTTTTAAATATATATATTGCTTGAAATTTAAAGCTTCACAGCACAAGACAGGAAAGAATAAAGAATCTAAAACAACTAGCATAAAAATTTAGTATATAAGAAAAGTTAGTATATAAGAAAAGCTAGAATTTAAGAAAAACTAGAATCTAAGAAAAACTAGAATCGTAGAAACATAGAATCTAAACAAACTAGAATCTTAGGAAAACTAGACTATAAGAATAATTAGAATCTAAGAAACTGGAATCTAAGGAAAATTAGAATTTAAGCAGAAGTGGAATATAAGAAAAAAAACTGAAATCTAAGAACAACTAGAATATAAGAAAATCTAGAATCTAAGAAATACTAAAATCTAAGAAAAACTAGAATCGAAGAAACCATGGAATCTAAGAAAAACTAGAATCTAAGAAACGCTAGATATCGCCATTGTAGATCATAAATTCAGCGCACAGATTAGGTCAGGTGAAGGGAACGTAAAAGTTATATCGTAGTCTAGATAGTATATTTATGTAAAATAAAGCCCAAAAATGATTGTTGTGGAAGTCTATCTCTTCACAATCATTGAAGTATATATGTCGAAATTAACTAGCACCTTCTTAAGATAAAGTTTTCTTTATAGCCAAGTGATCTGTATCCACTTGTCAAATTGTGGTGAAATTGGTCATTAGGGATCCCACGAAAATGGTCTTGCGAAATGGGTAGGCTTTATACAGAGGTGGTCGCTTAGACAGGTTTTACTGTATACTTTTGATATATTTGTTATCATATTTTAACAGGCGAGGATTAAAGCAACCCTTGACAGAACCACAAAGCTCTAAACTTGTCGCAGCCCTCTTCTCTAAGCTTGAGGAGCTAAGAAAACATACAACACTTTCTAACCGGCAGACGTATGGAGTTCCTGACGGACATATTATAACTGAGGGCAGCATAGTACTCCTGACTGATTTTATAGAATGGTTCTGGAAGATTTACCGACATACATATAGTGAGGCATGTGACAAGAAATCTGGAGTTAAAATGAGGAGGAAAAACAGGTATGGAAAAGATTCATAGTAATACATAACACACGTTTATAACGAACTAGTTTACAATAAATTCGTGGTTATAACGTAAAACGTTTCAATACCTTTTAAAGTTCCTCTATACGACATTTGAATTATGTGCATACTGAACTATGCTTATAATGTGGAACTTTTCATTATCATCAGAGAGAGAGAGGGTAGATAGCGTTCCGCAGAGTTTATATCTGATTTGAACTTCCTATGGAAATTAGAGTTTCCGGCTTTGATATATTTTCAGTATTGTTATTGAAATAACTATTTTAATTAGTGTCATCAGACTAATTGATTTAAAGAACACTAAATTTATTATCATTATATTATATTATTAATACCAAAAAGCTTAAACAAAATACAGTATCTCAATTGATGTATATTTATACGTATATATGCTGTATATCATGAAATGTTTGTTGTGTAGAAACCTGTCTTTTCGTGGCTGATGTGAAAACACGAAAATTAAAACAAGCGAATTATGTGTTTTACATTGTCACTATTGATCCTTAAGCTTGGCACGAATATGTCGAATACATGAACTTATATCAAAAATGCAAACCACGAAAAAAAGAACTCGCGGATATTTCATCTGATGCAGTTTGTATGTTACACCATTCTTGTCTCCATTGCAGGCGGCTATGTACAAAACCCTCAACAATGACAGTTGGATATACACCCTTCCTACAACCGAAAGATATACGTTTTGTCGATTCGTATTTTGATGGTGTTTTCAACAGAACTTCCAAACATGGCGTAACCAAAATAGGCAAAACATTGAGCTTATCAAGAAGAAAAATTGACTATGCATCGCTTCTAGCCTTGGCTATTAAAAGAAGGAAAAACAAAAAACAAACGAACACATTGTGAAAAAAGGAATCCTGTCGGATATATTGTGTCAATAGTAAACAACGTCGGATGTTTCTCTCGCTTGAGGAAATTGGAAGTTGTACAACGATAAGAAAGTGTATATGGCATACCAATCGTGATACCAAACTGGTAGTGCGAGTTGAAATATTAATTTGAGTAATAACTAAGATATTTTTTTAAATACAAATAAAACTTTCCAGTGTGGGACGTCATTCCTTCCCCATTAAATCAATTTTAATGAAGTTGGAATTTAATTTAATTTATAAAACCGTGCAGTTCTGTAACAAATATGCTTGTCTTTTTCTCAAACTTTCATCATATGCATCGCACTTGTCGCTGGAAAACATACGTGTATATTTAAACGTTTGTTTTTTAAATGTGCTTCAAATTAAATTTTGTTACTTTAGTATGAGCTATAGGTTGAGATAATAGTATATCAATGATGATTTGTTTGCTTGAATCTACCGCAGTAAGTTCTAACTATATATATGCTTTGAAAAGTGGAAATATCTTACGTATTTTCACACACTGTATTGCTATATCTTGATCATTGATTATTGATTTGTCGGTTATGATAGCTTTAATGTATTCATATCATTCATACGATATCCCATATCTATATACTCACGGGTTACTGAAAACCCATTATTTACACGTGTGAATACATTTTATGTATTTCGAGGTGAATAAGAAAATGGATGTAATTGTTATTTACATCCAGTACATAATTTATATACCTTGATAAAATAATCAACTACATACATATACATGTAATTGTATAATAAATTCATGCAGATTTTTTTTATATTTCATATATAATATTACCTACTAATATGTGAAAAAACTGTGATATTGTTGAATTTTATTCATTTATTATCTTAAAGATTACATTGGATGCAAAATGTTTTATCCTCACTGTTAGTAAATAAAGACCTTTTGTGAATATAAAATATGTTTTGATTTCCTCTATTCTGATTGGTTAATACATTGACACGTGAAGACCAATCGATGTACTAAATCGGGTCTATGTTACGGGTGAGAACTCCATTGTATAAACGTGGAGTTCCTCAGGGTGATTTTACTATTTTTAAAGGTCTTTTTTAAATAAAATGCACATCAAATATACCATTAACATTATCATAGAAACTCCAAAAGACAATTGATTCGGTTAAGATGGTGTTATACCATCCCGATAAAATCTAAAATAATTACCCATATTCACCTCAACAAAGATCAATAATTGATAATTATAATTGTTCTTTCAAAATAGGACTCAGTTTCAAGAAACATTCATTACTGTGGAAAAACCCTTACTTAGCTTACCAGATAGAGCATTACAAATGTAAAAGAAAGATGGTGTTATACTATCCCGATAAAATCTAAAATAATTACCCATATTCACCTCAACAAAGATCAATAATTGATAATTATAATTGTTCTTTCAAAATAGGACTCAGTTTCAAGAAACATTCATTACTGTGGAAAAACCCTTACTTAGCTTACCAGATAGAGCATTACAAATGTAAAAGAAAGTTCTTTTCCGTGTACTTACCTAATGTTGTCCTCCGGAGAATTTGAGTTGAGGAACGTTGATGAAACTGAGGATAGACGTTTCAACTCCTTACTTCTGTGTACTAAAACTGGGAGTTGATTGTCAAAATGAGTACATGTATTTGAATATCAACCCCGTGACTTTGAAACTGAGTGACCCTAACCATTGACCCCATGACTTTGAACCTGAGTGACACTAACCATAGACCCCGTGACTTTGAACATAACTGACCCTAACCATTGACTGACCGTAACCATTGACTCCGTGACTTTGAACCTTAGTGACCCTAACCATTGACCCCGTGACTTTGAACCTGAGTGACCCTAACCATAGACCCCGTGACTTTGAACCTGAGTAACAATAACCATTGCCACGTGACTTTGAACCTGAGTGACCCTCATAATTATGTTGCTACTTCTTTAATCATTTGTCCAAAAGCGAAACAGTTATTTGGATAAAAATTCTGGCATAGTTTGTGCTATTTATAATATCACCTATACATTACACAATCAAACCCTTTTACATGTAGGTATATAAACTAACGTTTCCTCTCGTATCACCTAGGCCCAATTTCACGAGCATTCCTTAACATTAAGGAATTTCTTAACTTATAATTTACTATTGGGAAGTATTACTTGAGTTAAGAAAACCTCTTAAGCTAAGGAGCCTTCCTTAAAATCTATAACGATTTCCTATGGAAAATTTTAGATCAAGAGATTCCTTAAATTTAAGAAATGTTCGTTGGCCCTGTCGACCTTTAATGTGATCATTCCAAGAATCGGTCCGGAAATAGAGCCCAACATTGAATACACTCAACTTGCTGAATGGACCAATGAAATGATTCTTTAGGCTTACCCGTATTAGGCCGGGATCTAGGGGGGGGGGGGGGTTCCACGCCCCCCCCCCCCCCACAACTTAACGAACCAATGTTTTTCTGAAGCCTTATGACCCACTGATAACGAAATCGAGAGGTAATATTGTATGAACTGGGATGAACTTCCAGTTATGACGTCATCAAGATGGATGCCATCTCGAATTTCACTAAAAATTGAAAAATAGTCATAACATTGACATTTTCAACCGAAGAAGACAAACGAGGCATCAAAATGACCACAATAGAACAAAAAATATATATCAGGACCATATAATCCAATATATGTAGTTATTTCTACGAAGGAAATGAAAAAATCGGATTTTGAGCTCAAAAATGGTAATTTTTAAGCAAATTTTTTATATTTGGCTTGACGCAGCAAAAATGTTTGCCAACAGCAAACTATTATTTCTAATCAGTTATTTGACCTCTTATCAATCAGTAAAAACATCACCAACAAAAAAAAACATGTTAACATTGTATAAGCTCCGGTTATGACGTCATCAAGATGGCCGCCATCTCGAATTTCACTAACAATTGAAGAATAGTCATAACATTAACATTTTTCAACCGAAGTAGACAAATGAGGTATCAAAATGATCATAATAGAACAACAAATTCATATCGGGACCACATAATTCAATATATGTATTGATTACTAGGTAGGAAATGAAAAAAATCTGATTTTAAGCTCAAAAATGATAATTTTTTAGCAATTTTTCATATTTGGCTTGACGCAGCAAAAATGTTTACAAGCAGTAAACTTTTATTCGTAAACAGTTATTTGACTTCTATTCACAAAGTAAAACAATAAAATATATAGAGATACAAAAAAAGAATTATTGTTATACCATCATTAAGTTTACAAAACATCACCGGGTATATGCTATTTTTCTAACTCCAAACCGCTGACACTACAGTTTCCTTGTGTATTACAAGGTCCTTAAATAAGTTTGACGATTGGCGATTTATAAGTAGGAAACATGAATGTAAAGTTGAAAGAATATCTAGGTAGGACAAGTCACTGTTTCGTTTTTTTTTTCCTATGCATATAGACGATTCCAGTCTATCAAGGTTACAGTATTCCGAGTGAAAAATTCACTACACGGAACAGTGGAAGATCAATCATTGTACGTCGTGATGCTGGTGGGTCATATTGGAGAACTTACCTGCATGACAGTACCCGGCCAAGCTCTGTGTCAGCGTCTGGTTACTCAAAGTCCAAACAAACCTTCTGGCTACAGGACTCAAAGTCCTCTGACTACGGGACTCGGAGTCTAAACAACGCTTTTGGTCATAAGATTCAATATCTAAATAAACCTTCTGGCTATGGTTCTCGAAATCTGAATAACCCTTTTGGTCACGGGACTCGGAGTTTGAACAACCCTATTGGTCACGGGACTCGGAGTCTGAACAACTCTTTTGGTCACGGGACTCGGTGTCTGAACAACCCTTTTGGTCACGGGACTCGGAGTTTGAACAACCCTTTTGGTCACGGGACTCGGTGTCTGAACAACCCTTTTGGTCACGGGACTCGGAGTTTGAACAACCCTATTGGTCACGGGACTCGGAGTCTGAACAACCCTTTTGGTCACGGGACTCGGAGTCTGAACAACCCTTTTGGTCACGGGACTCGGAGTCTGAACAACCCTTTTGGTCACGGGACTCGGAGTCTGAACAACCCTTTTGGTCACGGGACTCGGAGTCTGAACAACCCTTTTGGTCACGGGACTCGGGGAATCAGAGTCTAAACCGGGTCTTCTAATTGCAGATCAGTATCTATTTTGCCAGTCTTAACTTTTAGAAAGACATGTTCATATGTCGATATTTCGTTAACGGCTTGCAATTGATTTGGATTCATTTGTATGTAATGTAGAATAAAAAAGGAACATATAACTCAAACACTTTTCTGTGAAATGTCCATTTCCGTTTAGAAATAAGGATCAAAGTTCAAAAGTGCAATTGTTCGAAAAAAATGATTAATAAATATTAATAATTAAATAATTAATTCTCGTGTTCTGCAAAGCCTAGCTTAATCCCGCCCTTTTTCCATGACGTCATAAAAAGAATCCTCATATTTCAGTTATTTTATTCATGTCAAATATCAATAATACATTCATCAAATAAAGATGTTTAATTGAATGTATCCAAATGTCTCGTAAAGTGTTATTTGTAAACATTGACACGTGATTTTGGGGAATCTCAAAGGCAGTCCGCGAAAGTTTACAGGTATTCAAACGCACCGAATCGAGTCACGTTCTGCACTCAAGTTATTGGGAAATAAACAGATCTGCCCCAACACTGTTTATCGATACAGAAACAGTGGCAATTGTAAATATTTAAAATTAAAAGCGGTCTTTTGGTATGCAATTAAAAAAAAGATACATATGTAATCAATTCAATTTGTCTACCAACACATGTACTAGAACAGCATAAAAAAAACTCGTATTGCATTTTATTCCAAACACGTTTTGGTACAAGAAACCCAAATTGGGAATACTTTACGTGTTCAAGTATTGCATTGTCTTCATTGAGAAAACATATCATGGTATTAATGTTATTTGTAGTCGTACAATCGGTATTATTCTGTATATATTTACAGTCAGTGGTGAATCGATAGTATAAACCCCGTTGATTTCAACCAAAGGCTACTCAACTTTATTTCTCGATAAATTGAGTATGTCACGCGCAATTTGGAGCCGCGCGGATGAATTTATGAAGGTCCAAATCAGAAACTTTTGGTGTTTTCAGTAACCGAACGTACGTTCGATGAACATGTACATGTATCAAAATAGGTTTGAACACATATACATGTATGTGTGTAAATACAAATGTAGAAAAGTTACATTGTTTATGTTACTACCGTACCTCTTTGAGCAATGCTTCCGTGCGTATGATAAATAAACAATGTTGTACAATGTACAGTTTTGCACATTCCGATGACGTCGCAATGTTTACATGTTGTGTGTCTGTGAGTCTGTGTTGTTCTCTACAACATGTAGCCTAGATCTACATTATATTCGTATTTTTAACATCTTTGGTTGTACGCGAATGGATAAGATATGTCAGAACAACATCAGTATTTGAGTTGGATAAGTGTAACCAAAACGACCTAGCACGACAATGCATTTTTGTTCACACTCGGCGGATAGACAAGTCCTGTACGTTATCTAGAATCTACTGTGAATCGGCGAGAGTGGGACTTACATACACAATGTGTACGTTTGGGTGTTTCGAAATATCAATGAAACGGAATCCTTCAATTGTAGCTTTACAATACTTGTAATAGACACCTCTAATATTTATTGAAGTGTTTAAATCAACAATATAAATATAGCTTATATTTTGAGAGCGGTACAGTAAACGTTTACAGTAGTGGGCCTACCTGTGTTTGTACATGTTCCTCGAAACGACGTCCGATACATTTGAAAATCTCTAAAATCCGGAAATAATGACATGGAACTATGTAAACATCCGTGTATTCAAGAAATTTCAAACGTGAACTGATTAAGTAGAACTCAAGTGATCACAAAATGATTGAAGAAACTCTCTGTTTGTCACACCTCCTTGACACAGGCGGGTTGAATCGGACGCCGCGTCACAACTACGTTAAACATCCTGCCACGTTATGAATTGTGTAAGCGTGTGAAATCATACGAAGCAAAATATTAAAACCAAACTGCTTTGCACCATGGTGTTTTTAACAACAGATAAATAAAATGATTTATAGTTCCATACCGGGAAAACCTCAGATATATGCTTCATCAGACGGAACTCATTTTATTGGTATGTTCATTGATAAATTGGCGGGAATTTCCGCCACTTCAAGTGGCTGTTCGAAATGCCTGTCGGAACCAAACGATATAATTCAATTTTAGTCTTATAAATGCCATAAACACTATTAAGGGTAAATTTTGAGCTATGAAAATAATAGTTAAGACTGTAAATATAAGGATTAAAGTCTCTTTCTGGTGGTTCTATCGAAGGATAAAGTTGAGTAGGGTATCGATATTTGTTTCATGGACCGCTTCGCGGTCCATTCCAAATATCGATACCCTACTCAACTTTATCCATCGATAGAACCACCAGAAAGAGACTTTAATCCTTAAATAAACATATGAGGATAAAAGCTTGACTTTAAGAATATGTCTCCGTTATTGCAATTTTGAATCGGTGTGTTTTGTTGCAGATAAATTTAAATATGTTGCGTGTGAACCAGATGATGATTTGATAATTAGGCAATAACTTTTATTTAGATGAAATGATAATTCCACACGTACATACATGTAATTTGTGCCGAAACTCATTTTTGTAGTCCTATCAAATTGGATTTTTATTATGGCAGAAGCAGTGTTTTTAAAACAGGATCGCAGATAAGAACGCAGGATATGTCTTTTATGTACGTTGATATGTTTGTACAATGCCGTCTTTTGCATTTTTTTATTTTCGGTATTGTTATAGGCTTGCTTTTAACTAAATTGGATGTCTTTTTCCAATATGAGAAATATGAGAAACCACTTAATAGATATATCTTTGCTATGAATAAATAATGTGAGACTACAAATAATATCAATATCATAAAATATTTTATTCATAAATATATGCTTTATTGCATATTTAACCGTAATGAAACCACCAACCTCTGTTTTGAAAACAAATTTTAAAATATTGTAATTTTTATCTATCGATAATACAAAAGCATCAAACTGATTTAAAGTTTAATTTATTTGTTTTTATTATTAGTTATATTTGGGATCTTTTTACCTTATAAAAGCACTGGAAAAACTCGACCCGCCGGACCACTACCCAATGCATTGTTTGATATTACATAAAAGTATGATAATACACCAATAATTGTTCCTCATTGTTTTCATAAAATGCGTCCAAGGATAATATCATGTCCAATGAAATTACATTTAAATAAGATCGTACATAACCTGCATCGGAACAAAATGATGCATTGTCACTCGGCTATTCCTGAACATTTTTGTTGGTTAGAACAATTGAAGTTTTTAATTAAGCTAACCTAACATGTTATATGATCATATATTTGTATTACATATCACCCATAAAAAGTAGTAATTTAGATAGCCTAGTATTAAGCATGGGTGTATATGTCTTTGTTTTGTTACGCCTTAGTTCAGAAAATGCATGTATTTGTTAATTGCATGTAGTATATAATTTATCAGTTGAACTTTATAAGTGTACATGTGCAATAGATTTATATAGATTATATTTTTCTTAGCATTAGTTTGTGAAATCACTGTGATACTTTTGACTGATTCAACCAGTTACGTTGTTGTAGATTACATTTTTTAATACATATATATATAATAGCATTTGGATCCCTCTATTCTCAATGGCATACTGCATTGACACATGAAGACATATGGAGCCGCAGTGATCGAGTTGTTAAGATATCTCGACATATTACCACAAACCCTCCACCTCTGGGTTGCGAGTTCGAAATCCATGTGGGGCAGTTGCCAGGCACTGACCGCTGGTCGATGGTTTTTTCCTCGGGTACACATCCTCTGGCTCATCCTTACATGAACCCGGCTGTTAATAGGACGTTAAACTAATAAAACCCAAACCCAATATGAAGATCGATTGATTTACTAAACATTTATGCAAATATTCATATGAATTACATTCACTGTTATTGACAGAATGTTCAATTATTTTATATATCTAAAACATATATGGAAAATGAACAAATGAAATACAGGAAATGTATAGACTAGACCTCTGCATATCACATAGCCTTGATACGATTTATTTCCAAAACGAAAGTGAAACTGGATTTCCCAGAGGGATCCATACAGACTTCCGTTATAAAGGCCTAAATATTCCCGACAGGAAGAAAATGCGATTACGGCCAAGTGAAATACGTTTTTCACAGGATTCCATCAATAATGTTTTTGACAAAAGGTCCCTCCATGCCTACAGAAGAATCGGTGAAACATTGGATGATCTGTTGAGAGGCCGATGTTCCATATCTCAAATACCGACTATAACCGTCGTCCAAAGGAATGGAGTCTGGTACACGACCGATAACAGGAGACTTTGGGTGTTCCGTAAACTAGAAGAGCTGGGGAAATGTACAACGATTTCAGTCTATCAAGGTTACAGTATTCCGAGTGAAAAATTCACTACACGGAACAGTGGAAGATCAATCATTGTACGTCGTGATGCTGGTGGGTCATATTGGAGGACTTACCGGTATGGCAGTAGCCGGCCAAGCTCTGTGTCAGCGTCTGGTTACTCAAAGTCCAAACAAACCTTCTGGCTACAGGACTCAAAGTCCTCTGACTACGGGACTCGGAGTCTAAACAACGCTTTTGGTCATAAGATTCAATATCTAAACAAACCTTCTGGCTGCGGTCCTCGGCGTCTAAACGACCCTTTTGGCCACGGGACACGGAGTCTAAACAACTCTTTTGGTCACGGGACTCGGAGTTTGAACAACCCTATTGGTCACGGGACTCGGAGTCTGAACAACTCTTTTGGTCACGGGACTCGGTGTCTGAACAACCCTTTTGGTCACGGGACTCGGAGTTTGAACAACCCTATTTGTCACGGAACTCGGAGTCTGAACAACCCTTTTGGTCACGGGACTCGGAGTTTGAACAACCCTATTTGTCACGGAACTCGGAGTCTGAACAACCCTTTTGGTCACGGGACTCGGAGTCTGAACAACCCTTTTGGTCACGGGACTCGGAGTATGATCAACCCTTTTGGTCACGGGACTCGGGGAATCAGAGTCTAAACCGGGTCTTCTAATTGCAGATCAGTATCTATTTTGCCAGTCTTAACTTTTAGAAAGACATGTTCATATGTCGATATTTCGTTAACGGCTTGCAATTGATTTGGATTCATTTGTATGTAATGTAGAATAAAAAAGGAACATATAACTCAAACACTTTTCTGTGAAATGTCCATTTCCGTTTAGAAATAAGGATCAAAGTTCAAAAGTGCAATTGTTCGAAAAAAATCATATATAAAAATTAATAATTAAATAATTAATTCTCGTGTTCTGCAAAGCCTAGCTTAATCCCGCCCTTTTTCCATGACGTCATAAAAAGAATCCTCATATTTCAGTTATTTTATTCATGTCAAATATCAATAATACATTCATCAAATAAAGATGTTTAATTGAATGTATCCAAATGTCTCGTAAAGTGTTATTTGTAAACATTGACACGTGATTTTGGGGAATCTCAAAGGCAGTCCGCGAAAGTTTACAGGTATTCAAACGCACCGAATCGAGTCACGTTCTGCACTCAAGTTATTGGGAAATAAACAGATCTGCCCCAACACTGTTTATCGATACAGAAACAGTGGCAATTGTAAATATTTAAAATTAAAAGCGGTCTTTTGGTATGCAATTAAAAAAAAAGATACATATGTAATCAATTCAATTTGTCTACCAACACATGTACTAGAACATCATAAAAAAAACTCGTATTGCATTTTATTCCAAACACGTTTTGGTACAAGAAACCCAAATTGGGAATACTTTACGTGTTCAAGTATTGCATTGTCTTCATTGAGAAAACATATCATGGTATTAATGTTATTTGTAGTCGTACAATCGGTATTATTCTGTATATATTTACAGTCAGTGGTGAATCGATAGTATAAACCCCGTTGATTTCAACCAAAGGCTACTCAACTTTATTTCTCGATAAATTGAGTATGTCACGCGCAATTTGGAGCCGTGCGGATGAATTTTATGATGGTCCAAATCAGAAACTTTTGGTGTTTTCAGTAACCGAACGTACGTTCGATGAACATGTACATGTATCAAAATAGGTTTGAACACATATACATGTATGTGTGTAAATACAAATGTAGAAAAGTTACATTGTTTATGTTTACTACCGTACCTCTTTGAGCAATGCTTACGTGCGTATGATAAATAAACAATGTTGTACAATGTACAGTTTTGCACATTCCGATGACGTCGCAATGTTTACATGTTGTGTGTCTGTGAGTCTGTGTTGTTCTCTACAACATGTAGCCTAGATCTACATTATATTCGTATTTTTAACATCTTTGGTTGTACGCGAATGGATAAGATATGTCAGAACAACATCAGTATTTGAGTTGGATAAGTGTAACCAAAACGACCTAGCACGACAATGCATTTTTGTTCACCTCGGCGGACAGACAAGTCCTGTACGTTATCTAGAATCTACTGTGAATCGGCGAGAGTAGGACTTACATACACAATATACGTTTGGGTGTTTCGAAATATCAATGAAACGGAATCCTTCAATTGTAGCTTTACAATACTTGTAATAGACACCTCTAATATTTATTGAAGTGTTTTAAATCAACAATATAAATATAGCTAACATTTTGAGAGCGGTACAGTAAACGTTTACAGTAGTGGGCCTACCTGTGTTTGTACATGTTCCTCGAAACGACGTTCGATACATTTGAAAATCTCTAAAATCCGGAAATAATGACATGGAACTATGTAAACATCCGTGTATTCAAGAAATTTCAAACGTGAACTGATTAAGTAGAACTCAAGTGATCACAAAATTGAAGAAACTCTCTGTTTGTCACACCTCCTTGACACAGGCGGGTTGAATCGGACGCCGCGTCACAACTACGTTAAACATCCTGCCACGTTATGAATTGTGTAAGCGTGTGAAATCATACGAAGCAAAATATTAAAACCAAACTGCTTTGCACCATGGTGTTTTTAACAACAGATAAATAAAATGATTTATAGTTCCATACCCGGAAAACCTCAGATATATACTTCATCAGACGGAACTCATTTTATTGGTATGTTCATTGATAAATTGGCGGGAATTTCCGCCACTTCAAGTGGCTGTTCGAAATGCCTGTCGGAACAAAACGATATAATTCAATTTTAGTCTTATAAATGCCATAAACACTATTAAGGGTAAATTTTGAGCTATGAAAATAATAGTTAAAGACTGTAAATATAAGAATTAAAGTCTCTTTCTGGTGGTTCTATCGAAGGATAAAGTTGAGTAGGGTATCGATATTTGTTTCATGGACCGCTTCGCGCGGTCCATTCCAAATAATCGATACACCTACTCGTTGATACAAACTTTATCCATCGATAGAAACCACCAGAAAGAGTTATAAAAACAGGGAAAATATATAATTAATAGAACCTTAAATACGATTAACAAATTGTAAAATATATAACAGAGTATTACTGCATAATTTAACAACGTTTGACACGCCATGTTCAACATAATACTTGGCATTGTTCACAATTAAATGTACCTGCAATGTTTGGTACTTAATTACAATACTTTAGGGAAGTAGTCACAATTATAATATCTATGTCAATTTCATTGCATAACTACTGTGAAGAAAGTATCATATATAGTATGTCTGTGGCGCAGCTCTAACAATGGCCATAAACTCACTCTCTGCCAAAGAAGAGACTGAAAAAAGTGGAAATGAAATTAGACAGATAATAAATAAAAGTGACATATGCATGAATATATTGCTTTCTTGTTACACGAGTGATTTATGCCTGACACAGGTTTTACCGTTTTTCAAAATGTCAAAATTCAAACGATAACATCTTTTTGTTTGGCTCTTGATAATTAGTGTCCTTGAGTCATGCGATGAAATCTTATGATTGCCATGTAATATCATATTACTTACGGAAGTTTTATTTGTTAACGACGTGCTGATGTAAGATACTATTCTGTCAACACAACAGAGTTAAGATCAAACTAGAAACATGTATCGTTGTTATGTTGGCTTCGTTCTGTAGCGGGGGACATTAATTTATATGTTTACTGTCTAGGCAAGCTAACCAGTCAAGCTGTTTTGTCCGTAGGTGTATTGTGTACCTGTGCTGTGACCGTTGTATTTCTCTATACTGTGGTAGTGTTTGTGTCGTGCATTCATTTCTCGTGAGATGTCCTAAACGTGTCTGTGTTTTCTCTGTTGTGATTGGCTGCCTAGACTCGGGTATGGGGATAAATTCGGGGTAGTTCTAGTAGACTAGGCAGTCTGATGGATTAAGTTCCTGCGTGCTGCCAGCTCCGCTACTAGGCTATAGGTGACTATTTCATATTTAGTAATTAGATGGAAATAAAACTGTAAAAGATAATTAGGTACGGGAAAGGGGGCTGGTTATAATATGTGTGTGGACATATGTGTGATGTATGTTGTAAATAGTTACTGTTATAGTCATAATAAACTGTTCATTATCGTCTAAACCCTGTAGTTTGTTCTTCCTCCTACCAACAGACAAGCATCTTAAATAATACCCAACGAACCTGGGTTGCACTAGGGGCGCGTCGGGCGTAGTTTGACATCCTTTCAAACTGGGTCCGTATCGCTCCTGTTACAAAAGTGGTGCTGTTTTTGACCAGAGCTTGTTCTGTTTGTAGGGGGGGGGGATATATATTTTGTAAATTTATAGCCAGTAGTTCAAGATGTCCATGTTTAGAAACAGCTTCAATAGCCTCGCGTGTAGTTTAGGATTACGCACGCCTAGGACACAGGGACCCGACAATATACAGAGCAATACTAATACCGGTTTTATTGGGGAGCCCACTACACCAGAATCTCCAATTATAGTAGAACCCGTATATTAAATACAGAGTGATGAAAACATGTCCATAGAAATGTATGATTTGTAGTTATAGCGAGGCTGGTTCTAAAAACTGTAAGGAAGGTGTTGACTTAATATACCTGTAATTACAGAATAAGCTTCCAATGCAACAATTAGTAACCCTATAGAAAAAAATGTGTCAACACATATATATGTACACTGTAAGTGTTATGGACTAAATAACACAACAGATATTGTGGAGTACACATTTCCACATATAGAACATGTGAGCATAGTAACAAGAGGATGGGGGTACATTCATCATTGGCAATGGGTGTACAATCACAGGGCGGAACTGGTCAAGTACCAGTGTACCCCGTGTACTGTCGAGCAGTATTGCAAACTATAAGGCGCCATTATCAGTTTACCTGGGACGCAGCGAAGGAGGGGGTTTGATCCCCCTGAGGCCGGTTCCTAAGCGGGTTGCAGCATATAGCGGGGGTGTCCAGCGGAGGAGACGGTTCATTCCCACTCGGCCAACATGTTATTTTTGCTATATAAACTTTACCTGAGTTTACCTGTGTAAAAGTTGGCTATAGTTTGTATCAATTATGTCGAATAATTCCATGTGTAAAGGTAAGAAGGGAAGCAGAATCTAGCTGTATCAAATTAAAATATATTTCTTATGAAATTATAAATTAAAAAAAAAATGGTGTGTGAATTTGGCTGTACCAAATGTAAACCTTATGATATGTAAGTAATATGTTTTGTTAATATAAAATGATTTGTTTATATCTATGTCTCAAAATAAGGATGCAGGTTAATGTGCATTGCATAATGATAGATTTTTTTCATAATTATAAAGATTTTTTTCTGTGTTATTTAATTAATCGGTAACTTACATTGGTTTTTTGTGTGTGTTATTTTCAATATTTTAATTAATCCCAAATATATTTGAGCACATATGCTTTCTTTTGTTTTCCTATTTTAGACAGATATTTGGTTTTGATGTATTCAAGTTATGAAACCTGTTGTCAGTTTCGAATACATTGCATATCACATTTACAATGTATATTTGCAAACAAATGTACACTTTTTACCTCATCAGTTTTCGGATATCTATACATGTATATCCCAACGTCACTCCGACTATATATACCGGTATGCTGCTTTGCCTCAATTTTCAGTTATTTTGAAGGAAGATGATTTTAATTTTTTCATATTTGTTTCAAATTTTGAGAATTCATTAAAGTAAATAATAGTGTAACAATCTTTTAGCATACAGTAGATTTAAGGAATCTACACCGATAAATTAGATAATCATTGAAATAACACAGACTTAACAGAGATTTGTTTAACATCTCATGACTAGAAGTATCTATACCAAAGGGATATCATTCACCTCAGGAAAAAAGACATTACTTATAATTCAGGTGATCAAACAAAAACTATTCATAAAATTATATTATTACTTTCGTGTTAACAAACTGTGTACTTAGTTGTTTCCCATGTGTAATCTAGACACTATATGTACATGTAAAGTGCTGTATATATATGTTCCCCGTTTTGTAAACCATTTGGCATTAATTTGTGTCATATTTTGGTAATAGGCTAAAATATATAAATCTATATAAGATAATCATTGTTTCACTAGTATTTAACATACAATTTCTCAGTATCTGCATTTACATGAAAACCTACATATAAGAATAGGCTGATAAAAAATAACTATATTACAGCAGTATTATAAAACAGTTTCTATCATCTAATTTAAAGGGAGAAAAGTTACATTTGTTAAATTAACTTTAATTTTATATCTAAATGCTCAGAAAGCAAACATATATAGATCTACGAAATGATTGTTCGATTGCCATCAAGATGTTGAAAATTAACTATCTGTAAGTTTTGTGTAAAGTAATAGATTTTTACATGCAAAATGTGATTTTTATTTTAGAAAAATAATATAAGAATAAAAGTAGAGTACTAAAAGTACTTACTGTGACCTTATGGTACAGGTGTAGCACAGGTAAAGTTCTAAAACAGACTATAACTTACCTGTAATTAGGTCTTATTGTTCTCTATTGTTCCTCCTCCTAATGTTAAAATAGGATATGTTGGCTGAGTGGGAAGATACCGAGGAGACACATTGCTGCTGGAATCGGTCTAAGGCTGATCGAGACCTCCGGAGTGCGGGGAAGATGGAGATGAGGAGGGAAGGACCATAGCCACCACCGTGACATATGGACCAGGGAGGAGCCGAGATGGAAGCGCAGATTCACACTGAAGATCTACAATGTATACTGTACAGAACTATGAACTGTTTTTGCGTGTTCTGTCTGTGAACGGAAAAGGAACATTATATTTTTGGTGTGCATTTATTTATCACGGTTCAATTATACAATTGTTAATTCTTAAAACTATTATGATAAAAGTTATCTTTATAGCGTATTTACTTTGTACTTTATACATTTGTTTAAGAGTTTGGTTTTTTGTATGTAAGATTTGTCACGGGATGTAACTTTTTGAAAGAAAGGGGGAGTGTAGCGGGGACATTAATTTATATGTTTACTGTCTAGGCAAGCTAACCAGTCAAGCTGTTTTGTCCGTAGGTGTATTGTGTACCTGTGCTGTGACCGTTGTATTTCTCTATACTGTGGTAGTGTTTGTGTCGTGCATTCATTTCTCGTGAGATGTCCTAAATGTATAGGCCATGGGCCAGGAGGGTCACCACATTCAACCCCCCCCCCAACTCCTCCCTGAACAAATATTTTTCTGAAACCCTTATGAACCCAGCTGGAACACAAATACAAATATGAATTAACTAATGCATAAGTTGGTATGAACTACCGGTTCTGAACTTCATCAAGAAGGCCGCCCATCTCGTGAATTCTTGACTACAAAGTTAAAAAATAGTCCATAACATAGACATTATTTCAACTTGTAAGTGAAACAAATGATGAATCAAGAAAAGACCACAAAAATAACAACAAATACTTATCAGGACCAACACATCCCAATATAAGTTTAGGGAATTCTACGCAGAAGAAATGAAAAAAAAATTGATATTAACGGCTCGAAAATGTGTTTTTTTTCATCGAAATTTTTTCATTTTTATTTGGCTTGACGCAGCAAAAAAGTTTTCCGAACCGCAAACTATTATTTCTAATAAGATTTTTGACCACTTATTAATCAGTTTAAGCAACAAAAACAACAAAAACCAATGTTAACATCATATAAGTTCCGGTTATTACGTCATCAAGATGGCCACCATCTCGAATTTCACTGAAAAATGCAAAATAGTCATAACACTGATATTTTTCAAACTGAAGTAGACAAATGAGGTATCAAAATGACCAGAATAGAACAACAAATACATTTCAGGACCAAAATAATCAATATATGTAGTGATTTGTACGCACAAAATGAAAAAAAATAAGATTTTAAACTCATAAATGGTGATTTTTCAGCAAATTTTTCATATTTGGCTTGACGCAGCAAAAAAGTTTCCCAACAACAAATTATTTACTCGTAATCAGTTATTTAAACTCAATCATTCAATCAGTAAAAAAAAAAACAACAACAACAACAACTTAAAAAATAATAAAAAAAAAAAAAAAAAAAATATTGTTATACCCTCATTTGTGTAGATTATCAGCGTCTCAAAAATAATTATTACAGCACAACGCCTACTGATAGCGTAACAAATGTAACCTAAACTAAGCTTGTGTTTCCGTTAATATCATAAACAGTTTCAAAAACGTTTGTGTCTTTGAAAATGAGCAGATTCATGGTTTATTCCCTATGCATAGCATAAGCAAAATGTCGGATGGTTACTACAGTGTTACATATGTCTTTCACTGGTTCTCAATGATAACCATTATCATTGTGCGTGCTTTCTCGCCTCACCGCACTATCCACTGAAGAGACTCGGCATATCTGGTAGCTGGCACATGCAGTCCGAATCAGAGTAATCGAGATATCAGTATCCAATTCGTTGAAAGTCAGAGCGTCGTCTTCGATGTCGATGAGCTGATGTGACACTACATTGCCAGTGTTGTTCTAACCTGTCATCTTTTATGAGCCATCCATGGTCAGCGTTCATATCAGGAACAACAGGTTCAGGGATGTGGGATCTCTTTCAGATTCTAACATATCGTACGTATATGCTGTTTCAGACTTCTCCGGCATAATGGAAATTACACCAGATCCACATTCTTCCAATGGTGGAATTGGTTCTCCTTAGCGCATAGCTCCATAATTCGTATGAAGTACTATTCATCAATCTTGTGGACCCTCGTGCAACCATAAATGGCACAGGTGATAACATCGAGGTCATTAATGAGACCATAAATGCTTTTCATTGGTCTGAATTTTTCCCAGTCCCTTGAAGGTGCTGGTTGTGTCACATTTGGTGTATGCGTAAAGAGACCATTGAAGACTCTCCAGTAAAAAGTTCTCTACAGTGCTTTCCAGACTTGGCAAAGAGTGAAACTTCACTGCATACCTCATTTATGACCTCAAAGAATCCAACTGTGCCACCTACGGTCACTGAGGTTCACAAGAATGAGGAATTGTGCTTCATACGAATTAAGGAGAACCAACCCAATCCTCCGCAGAATTTTGATCTGGTGTCTTTTCCACAATGCCGGGGAAGTCTGAAAACATCATATACGATTATGTGAATCTAGGTGAAACTAGGTTGGAGACAGGAAGAGCTCCAACATCCCTTGAATCCGATGTTTCTGATATTAAATCATGGACGGTTGACAAGTTAGAACCACGAATGGTAACCCGGTAATGTAATGTCACATCAGGACATCGAGGTTCGAAGACGAACACTCTGGCGAGAAAAGCACGCACAATGAAAATGATTTATCATTAAGAACTAGTGAAAGAAATTATGTGACACTGTAGTAACCAACAATATAATATTCCCTTACGTTATACACAGGAAACTAAACAATGATGTTCACATTCTAATAGACACAACACGTTCGAAAGAGTCATGGTATTTACAGAATTTCAATTATGATACCCTAAAAAGCTATTTAGTTGGCAGCTTTTGCTGTATAATTCAGTTTGATTAGGCTACTAGTCTACAGGTATTTCTGAAAGTATTACTTGAGTTAAGAAAACCTCTTAAGCTTAGGAGCCTTCCTTAAAATCTATAACGATTTCCTATGGAAAATTTTAGATCAAGAGATTCCTTAAATTTAAGAAATGTTCGTTGGCCCTGTCGACCTTTAATGTAGATCATTCCAAGAATCGGTCCGGAAATAGAGCCCAACATTGAATACACTCAACTTGCTGAATGGACCAATGAAATGATTCTTTAGGCTTACCCGTATTAGGCCGGGATCTAGGGGGGGGGGGGGGGTCCACGTGCCCCCCCCCCCCCCCACAACTTAACGAACCAATGTTTTTTCTGAAGCCTTATGACCCACTGATAACGAAATCGAGAGGTAATATTGTATGAACTGGGATGAACTTCCAGTTATGACGTCATCAAGATGGCTGCCATCTCGAATTTCACTAAAAATTGAAAAATAGTCATAACATTGACATTTTCAACCGAAGAAGACAAACGAGGCATCAAAATGACCACAATAGAACAAAAAATATATATCAGGACCATATAATCCAATATATGTAGTTATTTCTACGAAGGAAATGAAAAAATCGGATTTTGAGCTCAAAAATGGTAATTTTTAAGCAAATTTTTTATATTTGGCTTGACGCAGCAAAAATGTTTGCCAACAGCAAACTATTATTTCTAATCAGTTATTTGACCTCTTATCAATCAGTAAAAACATCACCAACAAAAAAAACATGTTAACATTGTATAAGCTCCGGTTATGACGTCATCAAGATGGCCGCCATCTCGAATTTCACTAACAATTGAAGAATAGTCATAACATTAACATTTTTCAACCGAAGTAGACAAATGAGGTATCAAAATGATCATAATAGAACAACAAATTCATATCGGGACCACATAATTCAATATATGTATTGATTACTAGGTAGGAAATGAAAAAAATCTGATTTTAAGCTCAAAAATGATAATTTTTTAGCAATTTTTCATATTTGGCTTGACGCAGCAAAAATGTTTACAAGCAGTAAACTTTTATTCGTAAACAGTTATTTGACTTCTATTCACAAAGTAAAACAATAAAATATATAGAGATACAAAAAAAGAATTATTGTTATACCATCATTAAGTTTACAAAACATCACCGGGTATATGCTATTTTTCTAACTCCAAACCGCTGACACTACAGTTTCCTGGTGTATTACAAGGTCCTTAAATAAGTTTGACGATTGGCGATTTATAAGTAGGAAACATGAATGTAAAGTTGAAAGAATATCTAGGTAGGACAAGTCACTGTTTCGTTTTTTTTCCTTTGCATAGTATAAGCAAAATGTCAGATGGTTACCACAATGTCACATATTTCTTTCACTGGTTCTCAATTACAACCATTATCATTGTGCGTGCTTTCCCGCCTCCACTGCACTATCCTCTGACGTGACTCGGCATGTCTGATAGCTGGTACATACAGTCCTAATCAGAGTAATCGAGATATCAGTATCCAATTCGTCGAAAGCCAGAGCGTCGTCTTCGATGTCGATGGGCTGATGTGACATTCTACATTACCAGTGGCGTTCTAACCTGTCATATTTCATGACCTATCCATGACCAGAGTTTATATCAGGAACAACAGGTTAAGGGATGTGGGATCTCCTTCAGATTCTAACATATCGTATATTCTGTTTGAGGACTTCTCAGAAAATTACACCAGATCCAGATTCTTCGAATGGTGGAATAATTCAAGCACCATTCATCAACCTTATGGACACTTGTGCGACTATAGATGGCACAGGTGATATCCTCGAGGTCTTTAATGAGGTCGTAAATGTTTTTCATTGGTCAGACTTTCCCTAGTCCCTTGAAGGTACTGGTTGTGTCGCATCTGGTGTATTCGTGGATACACCATTGAAGACTCTCCAGAAAAAGTTTTCTGCAGTGCTCTCCAGACTTGGCAAAGAGAGGAACTTCACTGTAGACTTCATTTATGACCTCAAAGAATTCACCTGTGCCATCTATGATCACTGAGGGTTCACAAGAATGAGGAATTGTGCTTCATACGATTTAAGGAGAAGCAACTCAATCCTTCGCAGGATGTGGCTCTGGTGTTTTTTCCATCCTACCGGAAAAGTCATTATACAAATGTACACGATATGTGAATCACTAGGTTGAAAACAGGATGAGCTCCCACATCCGCGAACCCGATGTTCTTGATGCTACCTCTGGCCATGGACGGTTGACAAGTTAGAACCACGATGGTAAACCGGTAATGTAATGTCACATCAGCTCATCAGCTCATCGACACTCTGGCGAGAAAGCACGCACAACGATAATGCTTATCATTAAGAACTATTGAAAGAAATATGTGATACTGCACTAACCATCTGACATTTCCTTACGTTATACACAGAAAAATAAAGTTAACAGTGGATGCGCTATTTCTAAAAGAAACAAATTTCGGAAAGTGTCGTGGTATTAACGGAAACAAATTCTTTCTTCAGTTTCAATTTGATACCCTATTAGTTGGCTTTGTGCTGTAAAAATTCATTTTGAGACGCTACTAGTCTACAAACTTTCGAACATGAAAATGAATTATGTTAGGAAATTGTCAAGTCCCACTTAGATATTAAGTCAACTTAAAATTCAAATGTGTTAAGATATGAATCGTCAGAAATCGTTAGAAAATAATCTTAAAATGTGGAAAACTAATATTCTTTGTCATGTCAGCAAGTTTGTTGTTCATTATAACCTCGCTTTCTGCCAGCTTTCGTTTTGTGTTCCATAAATAGAATATGACGGTTTATTTTTATCATTTTTGAGGAAGGTATTCCTCACGTTTTCCTATCGTTTTAGATAACCAATCATTGTAATAAAATATTCAATAAACATCTGAAAACCATATCTAAGCATACAGATCAAATTATTTAAGGTTCGTGTCCCTTTAAAAACAAAAGTGAAACTGCATTTCCCAGAGGGATCCATACAGACTTCCGTTATAAAGGCCTGACAGGAAGAAATTGCGGTTATGGCCAAGTTAAATACGTTTTTCACAGGATTCCATCAATAATGTTTTTGACAAAAGGTCCCTCCATGCCTACAGAAGAATCGGTGAAACATTGGATGATCTGTTGAGAGGCCGATGTTCCATTTCTCAAATACGACTATAACCGTCGTCCAATCAATGGAATGGAGTCTGGTACACGGCCGATAACAGGAGACTTTGGGTGTTCCGTAAACTAGAAGAGCTGGGGAAATGTACAACGATTCCAGTCTATCAAGGTTACAGTATTCCGAGTGAAAAATTCACTACACGGAACAGTGGAAGATCAATCATTGTACGTCGTGATGCTGGTGGGTCATATTGGAGGACTTACCGGTATGGCAGTAGCCGGCCAAGCTCTGTGTCAGCGTCTGGTTACTCAAAGTCCAAACAAACCTTCTGGCTACAGGACTCAAAGTCCTCTGACTACGGGACTCGGAGTCTAAACAACGCTTTTGGTCATAAGATTCAATATCTAAACAAACCTTCTGGCTGCGGTCCTCGGCGTCTAAACGACCCTTTTGACCTTTTGGCCACGGGACACGGAGTCTAAACAACTCTTTTGGTCACGGGACTTTTGGTCATTGGTCACGGGACTCGGAGTCTGAACAACTCTTTTGGTCACGGGACTCGGTGTCTGAACAACCCTTTTGGTCACGGGACTCGGAGTTTGAACAACCTATTGTCACGGAACTCGGAGTCTGAACAACCCTTTTGGTCACGGGACTCGGAGTTTGAACAACCCTATTTGTCACGGAACTCGGAGTCTGAACAACCCTTTTGGTCACGGGACTCGGAGTCTGAACAACCCTTTTGGTCACGGGACTCGGAGTATGATCAACCCTTTTGGTCACGGGACTCGGGGAATCAGAGTCTAAACCGGGTCTTCTAATTGCAGATCAGTATCTATTTTGCCAGTCTTAACTTTTAGAAAGACATGTTCATATGTCGATATTTCGTTAACGGCTTGCAATTGATTTGGATTCATTTGTATGTAATGTAGAATAAAAAAGGAACATATAACTCAAACACTTTTCTGTGAAATGTCCATTTCCGTTTAGAAATAAGGATCAAAGTTCAAAAGTGCAATTGTTCGAAAAAAATGATTAATAAATATTAATAATTAAATAATTAATTCTCGTGTTCTGCAAAGCCTAGCTTAATCCCGCCCTTTTTCCATGACGTCATAAAAAGAATCCTCATATTTCAGTTATTTTATTCATGTCAAATATCAATAATACATTCATCAAATAAAGATGTTTAATTGAATGTATCCAAATGTCTCGTAAAGTGTTATTTGTAAACATTGACACGTGATTTTGGAGAATCTCAAAGGAAGTCCGCGAAAGTTTACAGGTATTCAAACGCACCGAATCGAGTCACGTTCTGCACTCAAGTTATTGGGAAATAAACAGATCTGCCCCAACACTGTTTATCGATACAGAAACAGTGGCAATTGTAAATATTTAAAATTAAAAGCGGTCTTTTGGTATATGCAATTAAAAAAAAGATACATATGTAATCAATTCAATTTGTCTACCAACACATGTACTAGAACAGCATAAAAAAAACTCGTATTGCATTTTATTCCAAACACGTTTTGGTACAAGAAACCCAAATTGGGAATACTTTACGTGTTCAAGTATTGCATTGTCTTCATTGAGAAAACATATCATGGTATTAATGTTATTTGTAGTCGTACAATCGGTATTATTCTGTATATATTTACAGTCAGTGGTGAATCGATAGTATAAACCCCGTTGATTTCAACCAAAGGCTACTCAACTTTATTTCTCGATAAATTGAGTATGTCACGCGCAATTTGGAGCCGTGCGGATGAATTTATGATGGTCCAAATCAGAAACTTTTGGTGTTTTCAGTAACCGAACGTACGTTCGATGAACATGTACATGTATCAAAATAGGTTTGAACACATATACATGTATGTGTGTAAATACAAATGTAGAAAAGTTACATTGTTTATGTTACTACCGTACCTCTTTGAGCAATGCTTCCGTGCGTATGATAAATAAACAATGTTGTACAATGTACAGTTTTGCACATTCCGATGACGTCGCAATGTTTACATGTTGTGTGTCTGTGAGTCTGTGTTGTTCTCTACAACATGTAGCCTAGATCTACATTATATTCGTATTTTTAACATCTTTGGTTGTACGCGAATGGATAAGATATGTCAGAACAACATCAGTATTTGAGTTGGATAAGTGTAACCAAAACGACCTAGCACGACAATGCATTTTTGTTCACCTCGGCGGACAGACAAGTCCTGTACGTTATCTAGAATCTACTGTGAATCGGCGAGAGTAGGACTTACATACACAATGTACGTTTGGGTGTTTCGAAATATCAATGAAACGGAATCCTTCAATTGTAGCTTTACAATACTTGTAATAGACACCTCTAATATTTATTGAAGTGTTTAAATCAACAATATAAATATAGCTAACATTTTGAGAGCGGTACAGTAAACGTTTACAGTAGTGGGCCTACCTGTGTTTGTACATGTTCCTCGAAACGACGTCCGATACATTTGAAAATCTCTAAAATCCGGAAATAATGACATGGAACTATGTAAACATCCGTGTATTCAAGAAATTTCAAACGTGAACTGATTAAGTAGAACTCAAGTGATCACAAAATTGAAGAAACTCTCTGTTTGTCACACCTCCTTGACACAGGCGGGTTGAATCGGACGCCGCGTCACAACTACGTTAAACATCCTGCCACGTTATGAATTGTGTAAGTGTGTGAAATCATACGAAGCAAAATATTAAAACCAAACTGCTTTGCACCATGGTGTTTTTAACAACAGATAAATAAAATGATTTATAGTTCCATACCGGGAAAACCTCAGATATATACTTCATCAGACGGAACTCATTTTATTGGTATGTTCATTGATAAATTGGCGGGAATTTCCGCCACTTCAAGTGGCTGTTCGAAATGCCTGTCGGAACCAAACGATATAATTCAATTTTAGTCTTATAAATGCCATAAACACTATTAAGGGTAAATTTTGAGCTATGAAAATAATAGTTAAAGACTGTAAATATAAGAATTAAAGTCTCTTTCTGGTGGTTCTATCGAAGGATAAAGTTGAGTAGGGTATCGATATTTGTTTCATGGACCGCTTCGCGGTCCATTCCAAATATCGATACCCTACTCAACTTTATCCATCGATAGAACCACCAGAAAGAGACTTTAATCCTTAAATAAACATATGAGGATAAAAGCTTGACTTTAAGAATATGTCTCCGTTATTGCAATTTTGAATCGGTGTGTTTTGTTGCAGATAAATTTAAATATGTTGCGTGTGAACCAGATGATGATTTGATAATTAGGCAATAACTTTTATTTAGATGAAATGGTAATTCCACACGTACATACATGTAATTTGTGCCGAAACTCATTTTTGTAGTCCTATCAAATTGGATTTTTTATTATGGCAGAAGCAGTGTTTTTAAAACAGGATCGCAGATAAGAACGCAGGATATGTCTTTTATGTACGTTGATATGTTTGTACAATGCCGTCTTTTGCATTTTTTTTATTTTCGGTATTGTTATAGGCTTGCTTTTAACTAAATTGGATGTCTTTTTCCAATATGAGAAACCACTTAATAGACATATCTTTGCTATGAACAAATAATGTGAGACTACAAATAATATCAATATCATAAATATATTTTATTCATAAATATATGCTTTATTGCATATTTAACCGTAATGAAACCACCAACCTCTGTTTTGAAAACAAATTTTAAAATATTGTAATTTTTATCTATCGATAATACAAAAGCATCAAACTGATTTAAAGTTTAATTTATTTGTTTTTATTATTAGTTATATTTGGGATCTTTTTACCTTATAAAAGCACTGGAAAAACTCGACCCGCCGGACCACTACCCAATGCATTGTTTGATATTACATAAAAGTATGATAATACACCAATAATTGTTCCTCATTGTTTTCAAAAAATGCGTCCAAGGATAATATTATGTCCAATGATATTACATTTGAATAAGATCGTACATAACCTGCATCGGAACAAAATGATGCATTGTCACTCGGCTATTCCTGAACATTTTTGTTGGTTAGAACAATTGAAGTTTTTAATTAAGCTAACCTAACATGTTATATGATCATATATTTGTATTACATATCACCCATAAAAAGTAGTAATTTAAATAACCTAGTATTAAGCATGGGTGTATATGTCTTTGTTTTGTTACGCCTTAGTTCAGAAAATGCATGTATTTGTTAATTGCATGTAGTATATAATTTATCAGTTGAACTTTATAAGTGTACATGTGCAATAGATTTATATAGATTATATTTTTCTTAGCATTAGTTTGTGAAATCACTGTGATACTTTTGACTGATTCAACCAGTTACGTTGTTGTAGATTACATTTTTTAATACATATATATATAATAGCATTTGGATCCCTCTATTCTCAATGGCATACTGCATTGACACATGAAGACATATGGAGCCGCAGTGATCGAGTTGTTAAGATATCTCGACATATTACCACAAACCCTCCACCTCTGGGTTGCGAGTTCGAAATCCATGTGGGGCAGTTGCCAGGCACTGACCGCTGGTCGATGGTTTTTTCCTCGGGTACACATCCTCTGGCTCATCCTTACATGAACCCGGCTGTTAATAGGACGTTAAACTAATAAAACCCAAACCCAATATGAAGATCGATTGATTTACTAAACATTTATGCAAATATTCATATGAATTACATTCACTGTTATTGACAGAATGTTTTATTATTTTATACATCTAAAACATATATGGAAAATGAACAAATGAAATACAGGAAATGTATAGACTAGACCTCTGCATATCACATAGCCTTGATACGATTTATTTCCAAAACGAAAGTGAAACTGGATTTCCCAGAGGGATCCATACAGACTTCCGTTATAAAGGCCTAAATATTCCCGACAGGAAGAAAATGCGATTACGGCCAAGTGAAATACGTTTTTCACAGGATTCCATCAATAATGTTTTTGACAAAAGGTCCCTCCATGCCTACAGAAGAATCCGGTGAAACATTGGATGATCTGTTGAGAGGCCGATGTTCCATATCTCAAATACCGACTATAACCGTCGTCCAAAGGAATGGAGTCTGGTACACGACCGATAACAGGAGACTTTGGGTGTTCCGTAAACTAGAAGAGCTGGGGAAATGTACAACGATTTCAGTCTATCAAGGTTACAGTATTCCGAGTGAAAAATTCACTACACGGAACAGTGGAAGATCAATCATTGTACGTCGTGATGCTGGTGGGTCATATTGGAGGACTTACCGGTATGGCAGTAGCCGGCCAAGCTCTGTGTCAGCGTCTGGTTACTCAAAGTCCAAACAAACCTTCTGGCTACAGGACTCAAAGTCCTCTGACTACGGGACTCGGAGTCTAAACAACGCTTTTGGTCATAAGATTCAATATCTAAACAAACCTTCTGGCTGCGGTCCTCGGCGTCTAAACGACCCTTTTGGCCACGGGACACGGAGTCTAAACAACTCTTTTGGTCACGGGACTCGGAGTTTGAACAACCCTATTGGTCACGGGACTCGGAGTCTGAACAACTCTTTTGGTCACGGGACTCGGTGTCTGAACAACCCTTTTGGTCACGGGACTCGGAGTTTGAACAACCCTATTTGGTCACGGAACTCGGAGTCTGAACAACCCTTTTGGTCACGGGACTCGGAGTTTGAACAACCCTATTTGTCACGGAACTCGGAGTCTGAACAACCCTTTTGGTCACGGGACTCGGAGTCTGAACAACCCTTTTGGTCACGGGACTCGGAGTATGATCAACCCTTTTGGTCACGGGACTCGGAGGATCAACCCTTTGGTCACGGGGAATCAGAGTCTAAACCGGGTCTTCTAATTGCAGATCAGTATCTATTTTGCCAGTCTTAACTTTTAGAAAGACATGTTCATATGTCGATATTTCGTTAACGGCTTGCAATTGATTTGGATTCATTTGTATGTAATGTAGAATAAAAAAGGAACATATAACTCAAACACTTTTCTGTGAAATGTCCATTTCCGTTTAGAAATAAGGATCAAAGTTCAAAAGTGCAATTGTTCGAAAAAAATGATTAATAAATATTAATAATTAAATAATTAATTCTCGTGTTCTGCAAAGCCTAGCTTAATCCCGCCCTTTTTCCATGACGTCATAAAAAGAATCCTCATATTTCAGTTATTTTATTCATGTCAAATATCAATAATACATTCATCAAATAAAGATGTTTAATTGAATGTATCCAAATGTCTCGTAAAGTGTTATTTGTAAACATTGACACGTGATTTTGGGGAATCTCAAAGGCAGTCCGCGAAAGTTTACAGGTATTCAAACGCACCGAATCGAGTCACGTTCTGCACTCAAGTTATTGGGAAATAAACAGATCTGCCCCAACACTGTTTATCGATACAGAAACAGTGGCAATTGTAAATATTTAAAATTAAAAGCGGTCTTTTGGTATGCAATTAAAAAAAAGATACATATGTAATCAATTCAATTTGTCTACCAACACATGTACTAGAACAGCATAAAAAAAACTCGTATTGCATTTTATTCCAAACACGTTTTGGTACAAGAAACCCAAATTGGGAATACTTTACGTGTTCAAGTATTGCATTGTCTTCATTGAGAAAACATATCATGGTATTAATGTTATTTGTAGTCGTACAATCGGTATTATTCTGTATATATTTACAGTCAGTGGTGAATCGATAGTATAAACCCCGTTGATTTCAACCAAAGGCTACTCAACTTTATTTCTCGATAAATTGAGTATGTCACGCGCAATTTGGAGCCGTGCGGATGAATTTATGATGGTCCAAATCAGAAACTTTTGGTGTTTTCAGTAACCGAACGTACGTTCGATGAACATGTACATGTATCAAAATAGGTTTGAACACATATACATGTATGTGTGTAAATACAAATGTAGAAAAGTTACATTGTTTATGTTACTACCGTACCTCTTTGAGCAATGCTTACGTGCGTATGATAAATAAACAATGTTGTACAATGTACAGTTTTGCACATTCCGATGACGTCGCAATGTTTACATGTTGTGTGTCTGTGAGTCTGTGTTGTTCTCTACAACATGTAGCCTAGATCTACATTATATTCGTATTTTTAACATCTTTGGTTGTACGCGAATGGATAAGATATGTCAGAACAACATCAGTATTTGAGTTGGATAAGTGTAACCAAAACGACCTAGCACGACAATGCATTTTTGTTCACCTCGGCGGACAGACAAGTCCTGTACGTTATCTAGAATCTACTGTGAATCGGCGAGAGTAGGACTTACATACACAATGTACGTTTGGGTGTTTCGAAATATCAATGAAACGGAATCCTTCAATTGTAGCTTTACAATACTTGTAATAGACACCTCTAATATTTATTGAAGTGTTTAAATCAACAATATAAATATAGCTAACATTTTGAGAGCGGTACAGTAAACGTTTACAGTAGTGGGCCTACCTGTGTTTGTACATGTTCCTCGAAACGACGTTCGATACATTTGAAAATCTCTAAAATCCGGAAATAATGACATGGAACTATGTAAACATCCGTGTATTCAAGAAATTTCAAACGTGAACTGATTAAGTAGAACTCAAGTGATCACAAAATTGAAGAAACTCTCTGTTTGTCACACCTCCTTGACACAGGCGGGTTGAATCGGACGCCGCGTCACAACTACGTTAAACATCCTGCCACGTTATGAATTGTGTAAGTGTGTGAAATCATACGAAGCAAAATATTAAAACCAAACTGCTTTGCACCATGGTGTTTTTAACAACAGATAAATAAAATGATTTATAGTTCCATACCGGGAAAACCTCAGATATATACTTCATCAGACGGAACTCATTTTATTGGTATGTTCATTGATAAATTGGCGGGAATTTCCGCCACTTCAAGTGGCTGTTCGAAATGCCTGTCGGAACCAAACGATATAATTCAATTTTAGTCTTATAAATGCCATAAACACTATTAAGGGTAAATTTTGAGCTATGAAAATAATAGTTAAAGACTGTAAATATAAGAATTAAAGTCTCTTTCTGGTGGTTCTATCGAAGGATAAAGTTGAGTAGGGTATCGATATTTGTTTCATGGACCGCTTCGCGGTCCATTCCAAATATCGATACCCTACTCAACTTTATCCATCGATAGAACCACCAGAAAGAGACTTTAATCCTTAAATAAACATATGAGGATAAAAGCTTGACTTTAAGAATATGTCTCCGTTATTGCAATTTTGAATCGGTGTGTTTTGTTGCAGATAAATTTAAATATGTTGCGTGTGAACCAGATGATGATTTGATAATTAGGCAATAACTTTTATTTAGATGAAATGGTAATTCCACACGTACATACATGTAATTTGTGCCGAAACTCATTTTTGTAGTCCTATCAAATTGGTTTTTTATTATGGCAGAAGCAGTGTTTTTAAAACAGGATCGCAGATAAGAACGCAGGATATGTCTTTTATGTACGTTGATATGTTTGTACAATGCCGTCTTTTGCATTTTTTTATTTTCGGTATTGTTATAGGCTTGCTTTTAACTAAATTGGATGTCTTTTTCCAATATGAGAAACCACTTAATAGATATATCTTTGCTATGAATAAATAATGTGAGACTACAAATAATATCAATATCATAATATATTTTATTCATAAATATATGCTTCATTGCATATCTAACAGTAATGAAGCCACCAACCTCTGTTTTGAAAACAAATTTTAAAATATTTTTACTTTTTATCTATCGACAATACAAAATCATCAAACTGATTTAAAGTTTAATTTATTTGTTTTTATTATTAATTATATTTGGGATCTTTTTACCTTATAAAAGCACTGGAAAAACTCGACCCGCCGGACCACTACCCAATGCATTGTTTGATATTACATAAAAGTATGATAATACACCAATAATTGTTCTCATTGTTTTCATAAAATGCGTCCCAGGAAAATATCATGTCCAATGAAATTACATTTAAATAAGATCGTACATAACCTGCATCGGAACAAAATGATGCATTGTCACTCGGGTATTCCTGAACATTTTTGTTGGTTAGAACAATTGAAGTTTTTAATTAAGCTAACCTAACATGTTATATGATCATATATTTGTATTACATACATATCACCCATAAAAAGTAGTAATTTAGATAGCCTAGTATTAAGCATGGGTGTATATGTCTTTGTTTTGTTACGCCTTAGTTCAGAAAATGCATGTATTTGTTAATTGCATGTAGTATATAATTTATCAGTTGAACTTTATAAGTGTACATATGCAATAGATTTATATAGATTATATTTTTCTTAGCATTAGTTTGTGAAATCACTGTGATACTTTTGACTGATTCAACCAGTTACGTTGTTGTAGATTACATTTTTTAATACATATATATATAATAGCATTTGGATCCCTCTATTCGCAATGGCATACTGCATTGACACATGAAGACATATGGAGCCGCAGTGATCGAGTTGTTAAGATATCTCGATATATTACCACAAACCCTCCACCTCTGGGTTGCGAGTTCGAAATCCATGTGGGGCAGTTGCCAGGCACTGACCGCTGGTCGATGGTTTTTCCTCGGGTACACACCTGGCTCATCCTTACATGAACCCGGTTGTTAATAGGGCGTTAAACTAATAAAACCCAAACCCAACATGAAGATCGATTTTATGCAAATATTCATATGAATTACATTCACTGTTATTGACAGAATGTTTTATTATTTTATACATCTAAAACATACATGGAAAATGAACAAATGAAATACAGAAAATGTATAGACTAGACCTCTGCATATCACATAGCCTTGACACGGTCGATTTCCAAAACGAAAGTAAAACTGGATTTCCCAGAATCCATACTGACTTCCATTTTAAAGACTTGTGTCAACAGGAAGAAAATGTAGTTACGGCCAAGTGAAATTCGTTTTTCACAGGATTCCATCAATAATGTTTTTGATAAAAGGTCCCTTCATGCCGGTAAAAGAATCGGTGATACATTGGATGCGTTGTTGAGAGATCAGTGTACAATATCTCAAATACCGACTATTACAGTCGTCCAAATGAATGGAGTTTGGTACTCGGCCGATAACAGAAGACTTTGGGTGTTCCGTAGACTAGAAGAGCTGGGGAAATGTACAACGATTCCAGTCTATGAGGGTTACAGTATCCCAACAGAAAAATTCACTACACGGAACAGCGGGAGATCAATCGGAGTACGTCGTGATGCTGGAGGGTTATTTTGGAGGACTTACCGACATGGCAATAGCCGGCCTAGCTCTGTGTCAGCGTCTGGTTACGGGACTCAGAGTCTAAACAAATTGTTTCACTCTCAAAGGAACACTGCATCTTCTCTCGTGTCAAGTGTGGTTTACAGAGACGAGGAACCTTGTACAAGCTCTTCCAGCTTGTCCATAGACAGGTACATTGTTTACTATATAAAAAATTTAAACATTTTGTTTATTTTTGTTGTCATTTTAAAGGGGAGTAGGAGGGATAGGGGTTTGTGAAGTATACTTTATAATATACACGTATATTTCACAAAGCCATTTCTATAAAATTTATATGATTTAATTTAGGTAAGCGTGATTTGAGTATGTGCAAACAAATAAGTGATCTATGTTCAAAAGTATGCGCGCTGGGTGCCTTTGGGCGATAAGAAATGGCAAACCTGAAGAATCTGGCAAATGACCTCTGACTTTTCCATACCTGAGATCGTACAAAACCCATATTTCCTAATTTACATGTGACACATATTTGTATGGCATTATTCTGTGGGTTATCCACCACATGCTGTAAACTGTGGTAATGCATTTTTCAAAGTTGGATCTCCACATAATAATATTGAAGAATATAATAAAATAATGCATTGTCATATTCATGATCATTTCATTTTATGGCATTAATTGGAATTTATGTGGAGGAAACGTTAAAATATCTCTTGATTGTTGCAGGCGAAAATATTCATCAACTTCAGCCACCCGGCCTAGTTCCACACCTTTCTTTCTGCGCCCAAGTAGGATACGTTTCTCCAAGGAATCTATCGCAAGTGTCTTTAACAAGAGCACCATGCATGGCGGTAAGAAGATAGGCGAAACATTGGATGACTTGTTGATAGGACTGTGTAGCGTTACAGATATTCCTACAATAACTGTGGTTAGAAAGAATGACCACTGGTTTACTGTCAATAACAAAAGATTGTGGGGTCTTCCGGAAACTTGAACAGCTAGGAAGATGTGATAGCGTTCTTGTAAAACAAGGCTATGAGATTCCCGATGGAACATTTACAACAGAGAACAATGGCATGTCAATACGAGTCCTCCGTGATGAAGGCGGGTGTCATTGGAAGGTTTATAAACCCAACAGCAGTGTTCCTGATGATCGAAGATCCGGGTACGTAACAATGACAAAGTTCAGTAAGATAGCATACGTTATAAAACAATTATATGAGTATAGATTCTGTCGTATGATTCCCTTCAACAGTACAATGACACCTTAGATTATACCTTAGGCTGTAACCCTATTATAACCAGCATCACCCATAATTATGTTAGGGGGTATACTAGAATCTGCTCCTCTGTCCCGTCCGTCCGTCCGTCCTTCTTTCTGGCCATATAAATAGATTGTACGGTAAATTCCAATGGCCTTGGTCGCAATAATTTTGACCATGCCTAGATCTGCATGCGTTGTTGCCGAATTTCGGTTACCACGCAGACTAGGTAACGATACACATATTTTCTAAAATGATCGATAACATCGTGGTTTTGGGACCTGGTTCAATTATTTTAACATATGAATATCTTTTTTGGCACTTTGCATGCTTCAGTAACTATCACCATGGAAACAAAATGATTCCATGGTCTAATATTACACATCTGGTTCAATCGGAACTCATCGGGATGGTACGAGATAGGATGTTCCGATTGTTATGGCTCTCAACTTTTCAAGACGTATAGGCAAGGGAAGGCCGTCCTTGACCCTGTTAATAGGACGTAACACCAAACTAACCAGGCACAAGCTTTATGAACATTCCTTAAATTTAAGGAATCCCTTAACTTAAAATTCTCTATAGGAAACCATTATGGAATTTAAAGAAAAATCTTAAGTTAAGGAGCCTTCCTTATTACCGTCATGGTTTCCTATGGATAATTTTAAGTTAAGGGATCCCTTCTTGGGCCCAGTCAGTCAGTCCAACCAACATAAATGTTGTAAATATTGTTAGGGGATTTACCAACATCGTGAGAATCACAATATTTTCACTTTCGATGCAATTTTTTTTTAAATTTTATTAGTGCAAATAAGAGCTGAAAAGGATTTTGGCAGTATTGTCAAATATCATTCTATTTACATCTACAGTAAAGTGAAGGGGTTACATACGGTGAAACCATCAAGTCAAGTGTCTATAACTGCATTTCACATTTTTACAGTGTTATTAGTAATTATGAAATGATTTATAACAGTATGTTTCCATCTAAATACATAAGACATAAACACATTATTTTTACAGTGCATAATGTCTGTGTTGTAACTAACGTGTGTAAGGCATCCCATACAGTAAATTTGTCTGTCCATTTGAATGATTTTCACAGCTTAATATTATCATTAAACCTCATGGGTTTTAATAACTTTCTGAAGAAAACAAGACGTGTCAAAATTTTCGCTTAGTTACGGCACATATAAATAAAATGGTAAAATAAAAATTGACATATATCTTTATCTGTTACAGGTCCAGACAGAGTTCTGCGACTTCAATAACCATGGCATGCCCGAGTAAAATACGTTTCTCGGGGGAATCGATCGCAAGTGTTTTCAGCAGTAGTTCCGAGCACGCCGGAAAAAAAGATCGGTGCGACATTGGACGAATTAATGTTAGGAAAGTGTTCCATATTTGACATACCGACAATAACTATATTTAGAAAAGATGGGGCCTGGTACACAAACAATAACAGGCGACTGTGGGTTTTCCGTAAGCTTGAGGAGTTTGGAAAATTTGAAAAGATTCCGGTAATAAAAGTTGATACATTTCCCGAAGGAAAGCTCACAACCAAAAACAATGGAAGATCGGTTAGGGTACTTTCTGACGAAGGAGGATTATACTGGAGATTAGAGCAACTGCGTTTGTTAATTAATTATCGTATGTGTTTGAATAGTAGTTGTTGAGAAAAAAATAGTTTTGCTTTTCGAAAATATTTTCTCATGTTTTCATGTTAATGATATGTTTTCTCCTTTCGTAATAATTGT
This sequence comes from Argopecten irradians, assembly GCF_041381155.1. Classification (NCBI taxonomy): domain Eukaryota; kingdom Metazoa; phylum Mollusca; class Bivalvia; order Pectinida; family Pectinidae; genus Argopecten; species Argopecten irradians. The sequence goes on from NC_091138.1 coordinate 41,437,376, forward strand.
GTTATTGTTTTGTCTTTCAGCATAGTATTGTTGGATTGTTTTAAATGTATGCACAGTAATGTTATGTTGTTGATTTTTGTTGTGGTTTTTTTCATTCATTTATTTCGATTTTTATCTTCCTTTCATAGAAAGGTTATGGGTCTGTTTTTTTATCTTTCAAGAATGGTTACGTTTTTGTAAGAAATGTTATGGGAGTTCCTCTTTCATACATTGTAAAACTGATTTTTATCGTTTGTGAATCGCGCTGTCGCTGTACTTCCACAAGCGTTAAACGCCAAAATCAGCAGATCACCATTGATAGGACTCGGTAGCAAACCAGTGTGTCAATGCTTTTATCAGGTCAGAGTAGTCTTCGCTGTTGTTGATGTTGCTGTTGTTGGTGTCGTCGTCGTTGACCTTGTTGAAACGTATGTTATTTTTTTATCGAACTTGGATAATGTATACGTGCAAAATAAAATATATCATGCTAATCTTTGTTAATTTGTAATCTGCTCATTTCATGTCGTTCTTTGAACGTAGAATAATATTTTTTTCTTTGTTTCTAGCTTTCTGATTGACCTATCTATTTTTTGCACTCCACGATGAAAACAAAATCCGGGAATGGCGCGGAAATCCAACGTTATCGTGACGTCACAATAGAAACATTTACGTTGCGTATTGATTTGGCAAATATAATCCCTTGGAAAAATCAATGAAACGTGTAAACGTATTTCATTTTATAAAGTAGCCTGGAAAATTAATTATAAGCATTGAAGTCACTATTTTTTAATTCCATCGGGGTATGAAAGAAATTTTGTTTGGAAACTTTTATGAGAATCCGCTACGCGGATTCACAGTTTGCGAAAAAAATGATTTTCATATCCCGATAAAAAATAGTGACTTCAATGCTTAAATACAACAAGTTGATTAGCTTATATAGAGTTTTCATACCTCTATATCAACCACTCGTAATTGACTGGAACATTCGTATTGATTTGGAGAAATATTTCATCGACAAATCAATGGAAATGTACATAAAATGAGTTATTTTCAATACATTATAAGAGATGGGGATATAATTTTCAAGTTATTGAATTATTACTGTTGTTGCAAGTTTGGCTTTTTTCAATTTTAGATGTTTTATCATGTTGAGGTCGATGTTTTATAGATTTTGATGTGTCGGCATTACGATCAGAACAGTTAATGTAACTAGTATCTAATCATTGCTTAGAACTGCCGTTAAAGTTATAGGTGACAAGTGCCCTTTAATCTGTGGAAAATCCATAGACGCAATAATGTGATCAAACTCATAAGTGCACAACCAAGGTCTATTACAATGAAAATGAAATTCGTACAGCAGTTGGAAGAGTGTATAGAAGTGCATCATCAATATGTAGGTTTGGAGATAAGATTTCATCTACTTTCATCTATGGATCACAAGTATAAAAATGCACAATCAAGTCGGAATAAATCTCTCAATGAGAGTAAGTGACGATCGATACTGCATATCTATATTAGAAATCGTCCTTAAAACTTCATCAGAATTCTAAATGGTAATTGTAGTGTTTATATACTGTATCTATATTTTTTCATTTTCATGACCAATAAAATGTTCACGGCGATTAAACAACGCTACAGTACTTGTTGTAGAATCTTTTCCCGCGCGATTTATTTTTGCGAATTTACATCGCCCGCAAAATACGCAAAAAAATCGAACGCGAAAGTTGGTTTACGGTATGTACGAATTTAGGAGACACTTCCTCAAATTTAGCCTTAAAAGGCAAACTTATAGATATTGAATTAATGTAGATTTTTAGATTAGTCAAAAATAAAATGCATCCATATATTGATATGTTTATTAATGAAAACGACAGTAATGTATAAACGTGATGATAAGAGTGGTTTTATGAAACGGTAATTACAGGTGGGGTTCGTTAAAGCGAAAGTAAAACTATTAACTTCGGAGAAGATAATTAGGGTTTTATAGAAGTTCGAGCAGGGCCATGCAGTACAACGATCCAAATTTTCTAAAAATAGATACATGTTTATCATTGTTATAAGGTAATACCTAAGTATAAAACATATGTGGAAAATTAACAAATGAAATACAGGGAAGATAAAGACTAGATATCTGCATGTCACATAGACTTTGATGTTTACGCTCACTATGGTCAATTTCCAAAACGAAAGTGAAACTGCATTTCCCAAACGAAACAATATAGACTTCCGTCATAAAGGCTTGTATATATCGAGCAGGAAGAAAATGCACTTACGGCCAAGCGAAATACGTTTTTCACAGGATTCTATCAATAATGTTTTTGACAAAAGGTCCTGCCACGCCAAAAAGAATCGGTGAAACATTGGATGACCTTTTGACGGGTGAGTGTAGCACCCTGACCATACCGACTATAACTGTGGTTAAAATTAATAGAGTCTGGTACTCAGCCGATAACAGGAGACTTTGGGTGTTCCGTAAACTAGAAGAGCTGGGGAAATGTACAACGATTCCAGTCTGTGAGGGTTACAGTATTCCGAGTCACAAATTCACTACAAAAAACAATGGGATATATCTGAGAGTGCGTGGGGATGAGGGAGGGTCGTATTGGAGGACTTACCAACGTGACCGTACTAGGGCGACTAACTCTGTGTCATCTTCTGGTAACGGGACGTTACGTGACCGTGCTAGGGCGACTAACTCTGTGTCATCTTCTGGTACCAAACGGGTCTTACCAACCCTCCGTTACTCAAAGTCTTACCAACCCCTCCGGTTACGGAAATCAAAGTCTTACCAAACCCTTCCGTTTTACGGGAATCAAAGTCTTACCAACCCCTCCGGTTACGGGAATCAAAGTCTTGCCAACCCCTCCGGTTACGGGAATCAAAGTCTTACCAACCCCTCCGGTTACGGGAATCAAAGTCTTACTATCAAACCCCAACCGGTTACGGGAATCAAAGTCTTACCAACCCCTCCGGTTACGGGAATCAAAGTCTTACCAACCCCTCCGGTTACGGGAATCAAAGTCTTACCAACCCCTCCGGTTACGGGGACTAACCTCGAGTCTAATCAACCCCTCCGTTTACGGGAATCAAAGTCTTAAACCAACCCCTCCGGTTACGGGAATCAAAGTCTTACCAACCCTCCGGTTACGGGAATCAAAGTCTTACCAACCCCTCCGGTTACGGGAATCAAAGTCTTACCAACCCTCCGGTTACGGGAATCAAAGTCTTACCAATCCCTCCGGTTACGGGAATCAAAGTCTTACCAACCCCTCCGGTTACGGGAATCAAAGTCTTACCAACCCCTCCGGTTACGAGAATCAAAGTCTTACCAACCCCTCCGGTTACGGGACCACGAGTCTAATCAAACCCCCGGTTACGGGAATCAGAGTCTTACCAACCCCTCGGTTACGGGAATCAAACTCTTACCAACCCCTCCGGTTACGGGAATCAAGTCTTACCAACCCCTCCGGTTACGGGACTACGAGTCTAATCAACCCCTCCGGTTACGGGAATCAAAGTCTTACCAACCCCTCGGTTACGGGAATCAAAGTTTTATCAACCCCTCCGGTTACGGGAATCAAAGTCTTACCAACCCCTCCGGTTACGGGACTCAAAGTCTTACCAACCCCTCCGGTTACGGGAATCAAAGTCTTACTAACCTTTCCGGTTACGGGAATCAAAGTCTTACCAACCCTTCCGGTTACGGGAATCAAAGTCTTACTTACCAACTCCTCCGGTTACGGGAATCAAAGTCTTACCAACCCCTCCGGTTACGGGAATCAAAGTCTTACCAATCCTCCGGTTACGGGAATCAAAGTCTTACCAACCCCTCCGGTTACGGGAATCAAAGTCTTACCAACCCCTCCGGTTACGAGAATCAAAGTCTTACCAACCCCTCCGGTTACGGGACCACGAGTCTAATCAACCCCTCTTGGTTACGGGAATCAAAGTCTTACCAACCCCTCCGGTTACGGGAATCAAAGTCTAACCAACCCCTCCGGTTACGGGAATCAAAGTCTTACCAACCCCTCCGGTTACGGGACTACGAGTCTAATCAACTCCTCCGGTTACGGGAATCAAAGTTTTACCAACCCTCCGGTTACGGGAATCAAAGTCTTACCAACCCCTCCGGTTACGGGAATCAAAGTCTTACCAACCCTCCGGTTACGGGAATCAAAGTCTTACCAACCCCTCCGGTTACGGACTTCCGGTGGCACTGTGAAAGCGTGAAGGCGTGAAGTATTTCTGTCTCTACAAAATGTGGTTTTAAACTCAGTTAGACAGAGTCTTTTGGAATTACTTTGACGAACCACAATTTTTGTGACATTATAGAACATTCGTTACTTATTGGATTTTGGAAAAAAAGTGACTAATTTCTCGAGATATTTGAGAATATCTCCTGGTGTGATGTGAGAAGTTTGTCATGCTTCAGTGACCACCATAGTGAACACTATCCACGCGCACACCTGTTCTTGAGATACTACGTACAGGTAACGTGTTGACCCGATTTCGTTGCAGGCATTTATTTTGACACGATACTTTTATTCACTGTACGGACTAGTAAATCTAGAAAATGCCGACCGGTAGGAGTACTCAGTACCAGTAATATAGACGAAATCTGATCGTAGAGGTAGCGGGAGTGTCAGTTAGTCAAATGGACAGGTCCGATGATAAACTCGACCATATTAACCAGGTATTATTAAAGGTAGGTTTCGCCCAACCAAATAAATATTTTTTTGTGAAATGCGATAAGCAGAAGAAAAGATGTAAAAACATAATAAAATTTCTCAATTTAATTTCTTTATGTGTTTGAGATTGAACAAATGTGTCTTGAATACAAAAATTGAAGGAAATCCTTAATTTATTACGGGTGTCCGTCAGACAAAATAATATGCAAATGAAGCTGCGATGGATTGCGTTGTCGAAGTTTGGCGCATGCGCATTGTCACGCACTAAAAGTAAACAAAATGGCTGAACGAAAGTGTGTGAGATGAAAAAAATATATCTGAATCGGCAACAAAGTGGTGGAAATTATAATGGATTCGGTAGCACCCTAGGATATCTATAGGGATTTAAATTCAGAGATGACATGTAGCAATAGAAGAAACAGAAGCCACATCTCTAGCGGAACTTGCCGGAATCTGTTGGGACTCGTGTAACGGCATTGCACGTGGTGAGTTAAATTTCAACACATATGCCAGCGCACAAACAGCCGCAGACTTACTACATGTATATTTGGTGTACAAAGTTAGCGAGCGTATGTAAGTAACATGAAGTGTTTTAGATTATATGATATGTATAAAACAGTCCCTCGCACATCGATTTGTTGTTGTTGTTTTTAACTAAACATGCCGTGGCAAGACTGTCACTTCTATCTGACATTTTGTTGCACGCTTCTGTTTGTTGCTGCGGCCTCGTTTTGGAAAAAAATACGTCATGTTCTATGTAAAGCTTGACTTCGCTCTATTTTTAGAGGAGTATTTTCCTGGTCAAGCTAGGCAACTGACCACCCATATTGTTTGCTGTATGCATTGAAAATGATCTGAAGATTATATCTATGTATAGGATAAATTTCAATTTCGTAGTCTTTATATTTCATTGGGCGAAACCTACCTTTAACTCTCATGACAAAAGATGATATGATTTTTCATATGGACAAATTGAGAGATGAAATCAGACAAGAAAACAAAGAGATGATTGAGAGACTTGAAGGGAAAGTTTTTGACCTGGAAAATGAGAACGAGAGATTACGAGAAACAGTTGGTCAGTTAGAGACAAGTGTACAGATAGTGCACTGGAACAACAAGGCCGGAAAAATTCGATTCGAATTGTCGGACTAAACAGTGATCGCACTGAGACGGCTGAGGTTTGCGTTGAAAAATGTGCCAAATTTTTCAGAGATAATCTTAAAGTCGATGTCAAAGTAACTGATATCGACATTGCCCATCGACTTGGACCTCGTTCCACTATTTGCAAATTTGTGCGCAGAATGAAAAAAATTCGAAGTTATGAAGGCCAGGAAAGAGCTCAAGGGTAAAAAGATATATATATTTGAAGACTTGACCCAGGAAAACCAACAAATTCTGAAGCGCGCGTACGAGCTAGACTGTGTTGAGAACTCCTGGTCGATTGAAGGCAAGCTGTTTGTTAAGCTGAAACGGGAAAAAGCGAAGAATTTCTGATGACACGATCTTAACAAGCGCGTACCTGCTGAATGACGCGAATTTCGCTAATTAATTAGCGTGAGTGATAAAGACTAATGCGCTCATCATACGTGAGTATGGCATGTACACCAGGAACTGAAACATTACTTTTTCCCATCTTATTTTTGTCTGTGATGTGTTTGTTTACATACTTCACATTAATTTCATTTCCTTTCCTGTAATGCAACGCATAAAACCGTACTGCATATGATAATTTAAATAGCTAATTGATACTATATCATCTCAGTGAGTCATACTAAACTTCACCATATCAGTGAAAGTATAATATTTATCATATATATATTGTGCAATTGTTTCTAAGTATATTGCATTTACATTGCAAATTCATTGGGGTTTGGTGTACAAATTAGTCTCAATTCACACTAGGCTTATATATTCCATGAAATATGCTCTTATGTTTGGGTATTGTGCATAAAACTGTTGATCTGAAACCCGTACATCCTATGAAATTCCAAATAGTTCTATAATTGAACTGCTTCTTGTATATTCCATGAATGTGCATAGTCCTACGAAAATGTACTACTCTTATGTGAAATAATACATGGTGTGAATTATGTATATATCCCGCTGTAAAAGTACTTTTGACTCTATGAACTCAAGTGTTGTATGAAAGTAGCCTTATAGCATACATCTTAATCGTTTTTTTGCAAATTAGTATAATATTAATATAAGTTGCTATATGTAATGAACTTTCATATACAACCACAGGGGTTTGGCTCTAGATCTGTAGACCTTTTTCTCTTTCCATATGTGTGGTACTGTGTCACAGTATTACACATATGGGGAGGAAAGATGTGTACAGAGCCAAGCGCCGGTGATACAACTGTGTACAATACAGTACAGTGTCATATACATATGTACAATATTTTTGGTACAACGCACTCTGTAGTAAACGTGGAGATATCACTTAACTGAATTTTTATATGTAATGAACGTAATAATTCATATGCAATGAACTTTCATATAATACCACAGGGGCTTGGCTCTGTGGACCTTTTTCTCTTTGCATATGTGTGGTACTGTGTCACAGCATTACACATATGGGGAGGAAGGATGTGTACAAAGCCAAGCGCCGGTGATCTGTGTACAATACAGTACAATGTAATATACAATATTTTTTTATTTTTTTTTTAACAATGTACTCTGTAATAAACGTGAAAATATCACTTAACAGAATTGTTTCGTGCTATTGTAAGGTTTTTGTTACTCTCAACTTTGTAAGATAAACTTATCCTGTCGTCAGGTATTCCATTGTCAGGCGGCTAATTCTTAACAAAACAACATACACAGAAATGTAAAATTCAATCAAGTTTTATTAAAGCACAATCAAAGATTTATTTCACAGTACTTGCCACATAATATATTCCAATCGAAATCCGAAATATGTAATCCAGGAGTCTAAATCCCTAAGTTAATTTCCTCTATAAACCGAATGGTAACTGAAGTATAAGTTCCTCAATGTATCTATCTAAGCAGTCACAAGTTTTTACACAACACAAAACTATACACAAAACAGTCTCAAATACAATCCAGAATCAGAACCCTAACAACTGGTAATCTCTACCACAACTCTCAGTACAGTCTCTAAACTCTAACAGGACAACGGCCCATACAAAGAACTACAGAATTAACAGAACCACAGAACTAACAGAAACAATGAGCCCCAAATAAGGCCCAACAACCCTTTTTATACTGACTATTTCAAACTAATGACATCACTTTCTACATTTAGCTACAATATAGATATACATGTATGTACCACAGAATTCTAAGTTTAGAATGACATCATATACTCAATATAGAACCTTTCCTGGAAGTGACCACCACCACAAACTCCCCCCTCCCCAAATGACCTCATACTTATTTTTAACCCAAAAGTTGAGACCGTGGGAACTTGACCAACTAAGCCCAGATCAGAACCCGACACCCTGGGAACTGGACATTCTAACTCCATAACAATCATCTCATACCTATTTATACACTACAGTCCCTCAGACTCTGTAGCATGTACTAATATACAAAGAACAGTTATATACAAAATGTATCAATTAACTAACAAATTCTAAGATCACTTGTCTAAACAGTCAAACTTACTGATAACTCTAACTCAACTATTTAACACTGAGAACACTACATGAACTCTTATCCCTCCTACTGTTAATTAGCGACTACTTCATATAATTATCACTGACCATAGACTGGCCCCCACAACACAATCTCATATAGACTCACCTTACCAATACATACACAAACCAAAGGGGTATAATCCAAGGGACATAATCCAGTAAATATTCCAAACTTAAACTTCACAAATATCTCCTGCCAGTTTGTTTTACTCCTGGAAAACACATCGGAATAATTCTATTAAGCACATATTTTTAATTTTATTGTCAAGTTCAGCACTGCACATGGTACTCCCACATCTGATACTTCGTTTCTGCACTACTCTTTAGGATACACAATTCAGACTGTCAGTTCATTTAATCCACACGCAACGGCATCTTATTGGCAGAATTTTGGACAATACTTGTTTATAATTCTATAACTTCGGTCCAAAGTTCATGAACTCCACATCCCGATTCCGATGGGTTTGAACCATTTTCGACCAGGTTTTTCCCCCAAATTATAATCCATATCTTTTACACTCAATACACTACTTACATTGGCTTTGTCTTTAATACAGAGTTACTAATATTTCGCGACCGATATATTCACATTGTCTGTTGAACGTCTGCAGCCATGGACATACACACAGTTCAGGTATTCCTAGTTAAATATTTGCTGCTAATTAAACTTTTCAGTCATGGTTTTATGAACTTTTGCAGAAATCCCTGGTAACGGGATAATATATTTCAGTAGACAGTGGACATCTTGAGACAGTAGACGGTTGATCCCGGTAAACGGTATATCAGTAGACAGTAGATGGTAGACCACAGTAGACGGTAGATCCCGGTAGACGGTAGATCCCGGTAGACGGTCGATTGTAGATCCCGGTGCACTAAGATTATGTACATCCCAGAGAAGTAATCACGGTAAATCCCAATGAGAATACTTATCTAATAGTAAATCCACGCACTACAGGTAAATCCCAATAACAACGTAAGGGTAATTATAAATTCACACACAACGGGTAAATCCAAATAACAATACATGTATAAGGGTAAATCCACACAACGGGTAAATCCCAATAACAATATAAGTGTAAATCCAGCACATCGGATAAATCTCAACAGAATAGCAGAAGTTAGATATACATCCCACTGTATAACACTGATGTATTTAGGTAAATACATATATGACTTTCACTTAAACTCTCTTGTTATCGAGACACTTTTATAAACTCTATATATCCATAGATACAACTGTAAATCCAACAGGTAATTGTAACGGTTAAATCCAGATATAATCCAATACTGAGAATAATAGATTCCATACACACACCAGTATTACTTCAAATCATCAATTTCATCAGAAAATACAATCACTTCTATCAGCTCATTAATAATTAAATTCCATCGAAAAGCATCAATCACAACATTATCTTCAATAAATCACCGATACTGCGATGAGCTCTGAATCTTTATTTGACTTATAACTTGTTGATATGCACACGAATTCTATCACAAATCACACAATGTGCTCTATCCAATAGACACTTCTCCTTTGATTCTAATATACCTCAGATACTAAATTCGCTTTATCACCCAACACATCTCAGAAAATTCAGCGAATATATTCCTCTGTTGTTATAGGATTTTACCTCCAATTTCATTGCACACAAATATTTTGCTTTTAATACTTTGAACACAATCCACTCAGAATTCGTATAGCACTGCTATCTACACACTTTTTAAAGCTCACTTTCAAGTAATCCTCCAGAATAACTTTTAAATTCACATGTGTGATTTTTCTTTCTTTTTTTCTTCATTTCACACAATCACTTTAGATCATTAGCAAATTTTCAATGGATTTTCAAAATAAAATTATTCACAAACACAAATTTCCAATATCCAGAAGAATTATGGTACACCATAGAATATTCCTTTAAATCCCAACATCATGATAAAACTTAGTCTCCTTGCAGGTTGAATCTAAATCCCATATTACTACTTGAGAGAATGTTTCTAAACTGATCTGAAGCTAAGTCATGTTACATCCCTGCCCCTGAATTCTTCAATTGACCAATCAAATCACATATGACATCACTCTTGACCAATGGGATGTGTCCCACCAATACTGTCTAATTTTCCCAAGACACGTCTCTCTAGCTCTAGCACTCATTAGAAAGTTTCTTTGAAGTTCCATGATCACTATATAATTATGATTGTCTTGATATTTTCTAAATTGTCCATTCATACACATACAATAAACAATACCACTTATAAGTTCTCAGATATCTCCATATTGTTCAGAATCATCAATCTGTGGTCTTATCAAAATAAGCTTAATTGCTGAGGCAATAAACACATAAAGCATTCTCCTCATCTAACTGTCATGATGACTATCGGGTGGTCTCCTCTCCCTAGCACCCCTCCTGAGGTTCCCATCATCAGGGTTCACTGATGGTGTAGCCGTCACAGTTGGACCTTTCCTTACACCTTTAGAGATACAGGCTACCTGTTGTGTACATACAACTCAATCTTATGATGACCAAGACACCACAGCTGGACTTTTCCTAAAAACCTCCTTGGGGAACAGACATCCCTTATTCAATTACAATTACAATTCAATAAACAACTAGCACATCACAAACAATTTATTTCATATTGTCCTTCAAGCACGCTAAAAAACTTTCTTTAACTCCAACATTTAACCTGCTCTAAGTGTTCTATAATTTCCTAGATCTCTCTATACCACGTACCTATCAAAGAAAAAAAAATCAAAAATCCTCAGTTTTCTATCAACGACCTACATGTAACTACATCTACACATTTTGATGATCTCCTGCCAAGAGTAGACTACCTCTCTAATAATTCTATTCCATACATTTTTGTATACTAAACCACACAATAACCGAGTCAATGCCAAACACTGCCTTAACATTTTTGTTTTGAAATCACATCACAACACGACACAACTGGACAATATCCCCTCAACATTTCCAAGTTCTCTGTTTTAAAATCCCATTAAAACCCACACCAGAACTGGACAATGCATCAATATTTCCAAGTTTTTCTCCGTACCACCTTACTATTTTGAAATCTCATCAAAACCCTCCAATAATAACTGTACGAGTTTCTCTATAATCAATCACAATTTAGTTTGTCATTAAGTGTATATATATATACTAAGTAGTACCACAGCTCGATTTTCATAGTCCGTGTGTGTTCCAGTCGTTAAGCAAAGTACATGTAATCTGTAATTAACTATTTTCCGGGATCCCATTGTTGTACAGATGAATAACTAGTAACACCATGCAGGGAAACCAGCACAATGTTCTCAGTAACGTCACTTTCTCTAGTTATATTAACAGGCATATCGCTTTCTTCATATTTTCTACACAAAATGCATTGATTGTTCACCAATAGCACACATTGTCCAATTAATAACAGATTAATCAGGAATACACACATCATGTTGTAACAGTCAACAATTGTAATAAAACAAGTTTGTATCAATCTTTATCCCGTAAGGACTAAATGCTTGTGTATAAGTTCATATTCCGTCAGGTAAAAGGCACATGTATAAGTTTGCATCCCACTTCTGACACCAATTTGTAAGGTTTTTGTTACTCTCAACTTTGTAAGATAAACTTATCCTGTCGTCAGGTATTCCATTGTCAGGCGGCTAATTCTTAACAAAACAACATACACAGAAATGTAAAATTCAATCAAGTTTTATTAAAGCACAATCAAAGATTTATTTCACAGTACTTGCCACATAATATATTCCAATCGAAATCCGAAATATGTAATCCAGGAGTCTAAATCCCTAAGTTAATTTCCTCTATAAACCGAATGGTAACTGAAGTATAAGTTCCTCAATGTATCTATCTAAGCAGTCACAAGTTTTTACACAACACAAAACTATACACAAAACAGTCTCAAATACAATCCAGAATCAGAACCCTAACAACTGGTAATCTCTACCACAACTCTCAGTACAGTCTCTAAACTCTAACAGGACAACGGCCCATACAAAGAACTACAGAATTAACAGAACCACAGAACTAACAGAAACAATGAGCCCCAAATAAGGCCCAACAACCCTTTTTATACTGACTATTTCAAACTAATGACATCACTTTCTACATTTAGCTACAATATAGATATACATGTATGTACCACAGAATTCTAAGTTTAGAATGACATCATATACTCAATATAGAACCTTTCCTGGAAGTGACCACCACCACAAACTCCCCCCTCCCCAAATGACCTCATACTTATTTTTAACCCAAAAGTTGAGACCGTGGGAACTTGACCAACTAAGCCCAGATCAGAACCCGACACCCTGGGAACTGGACATTCTAACTCCATAACAATCATCTCATACCTATTTATACACTACAGTCCCTCAGACTCTGTAGCATGTACTAATATACAAAGAACAGTTATATACAAAATGTATCAATTAACTAACAAATTCTAAGATCACTTGTCTAAACAGTCAAACTTACTGATAACTCTAACTCAACTATTTAACACTGAGAACACTACATGAACTCTTATCCCTCCTACTGTTAATTAGCGACTACTTCATATAATTATCACTGACCATAGACTGGCCCCCACAACACAATCTCATATAGACTCACCTTACCAATACATACACAAACCAAAGGGGTATAATCCAAGGGACATAATCCAGTAAATATTCCAAACTTAAACTTCACACTATCATAAAGTGTGGGTTGTGATTAAATAGTGTATTTTATATGCGCCTGCGCGCGCAGATACACACGCACACACATGCATGCGAGTTCCTTTGAAAAGAACATTCGTATACAACCACAGGGGTTTGACTCTGTATACATTCCTTTCTCTGCATATTTGTGGTACTGTGTCACAATATTACACGTGTCGAGAGGAAGGACGTACATGTATACAGGGCAAAATGCCGGTGAAGACTTCATTTAACTTTTCTTTTTATATAAAGTGTGGGTTGTGATTAAAATAGTTTATTTCATATGCGCCTGTGCGCACTAATTAATACACACGCACACACAGGCATGCTATGGTCACTGCTTCCACTTACATTGGTGGGACACGGTAGCGATATGTGGTTGTACACATATACATTTATGTATACACGTTATGCTTTACGGTGTTTACGGTTTACATGTTCATATCAATAAAATGTATATATATCTTTAACAAATTATTTGAACTATGAGCGTGCCTGGGTCCTGCGTTAATTATTAAAGTACATGTAACGAACACTAAATAGTAAATTTATACCATACAGTATATGAACAGTGTAACGTAATATGTATATGCTTAGGCATGAATGGGAAATCTATTCATTTATGTAAAACAAAAAGAACCAGATAACTGTTTCTAGTTTTTTTCTCGGTTTTTTTTATTTTTATTATTTTTTTTTTTTTCATTCTTCTTTCTGTGTTTTGTGTGTTATTTTTTGTGGTTTTTTCTTTTTTACATTTACTTTTCTTACGTTGACAAACCTTGATGTCTACCACTTATTATTGAAATTTTATATCGTGGAAGTATGTAATTGATTAATTTCAAAAACAAACAAAACAAAATCTTGTGTAAAATATGTGTTTAAAATATGTGTTGGTGTGTTGCTAACTTTTTTTCTTTCCGGATTCCCGAGCTCCGGGTTTTCTTCCTATTACTTCGTTTTATCTCCACTCTGTTATTTCCGGTTTGGCACACGTGTAGTCGACGGCCAGTGTGTTTTGGTTGTGAGCAGGTGTGTAGTGGACGGTCGGTGTGTTTTGGTTGTGAGCAGGTGTGTAGTGGATAGTGAGTCACTATTCTCTGACCATGGTTTGTATGTTTTACCTTCTTCTTCTCCTTTACTCTTTTTTCTTTCTTTATGTTCTACTTTCTCTTTGTTGGGAGGTGCCAAGTGATCTGGTTACACATATGATATCATGAACACCAATGACATCACGGTGCTATCAGCGAACTGTCAGGGGTTGGGTGACAGGGTCAAAAGGAAAGACGTATTTTCTTATTTAAGAGATAAACGATATAGTATATATTGTTTACAGGACACTCATTTTTCTCCTGAACAGGAACAAATTATTAAAAACGAATGGGGGTATCACACATATTTTAGTTCTTTTAAATCTAATGCACGTGGCGTGGCAATCCTTTTGAATAATAACTTTGAATTTAAAGTTTATAAAGAAAAAAGGGACTCGAGTGGTAATTTTCTTGCTCTTGATATAGTTATTGATGGGTCCAGAACAACACTTATCTCTTTATATGGACCAAACCAGGACACACCAAGCTTTTATGACTTAGTTATAGACACGGTCAATGGCTTTGGGAATGATAATATTATTATATGTGGAGACTTCAACTTAGTTGTAGAACCAAATTTTAGACTACGATAATAATTATAGACATGTGAATAATCCTGCAGCCAGAAATAAAGTCTTGGAAATCATTCAAAATTATAGTTTAATTGACATTTTTAGGGAGCACCATCCAGATACTAGGCGCTATACCTGGAGAAAAGTAAATCCTATAAAACAAGCAAGACTGGACTTCTTTTTAATATCCGAAACTCTTCTTTCTAGTGTTAATAGGTCCAGAATTGAACCGGGTTATAGATCTGACCATTCTATTCCAACATTATCTTTGACTTTGAATGAATTTAAAAAAGGGAAGGGACTTTGGAAATTTAACA
The DNA here is from genome assembly GCF_041381155.1 of Argopecten irradians. Taxonomy (NCBI): domain Eukaryota; kingdom Metazoa; phylum Mollusca; class Bivalvia; order Pectinida; family Pectinidae; genus Argopecten; species Argopecten irradians. The sequence goes on from NC_091138.1 coordinate 41,452,402, forward strand.
ACTCTTTATTATTTGAATCTGAATATCTGGAAATGATTAAAACTTGTATTGAGGAGGTCAAGCTGCAGTACTGTTTACCTGTGTATAATTTTTAATTCTATTGAAAATATTTCTAACAGTGATATACAGTTTTTAATAAATGATCAATTATTTCTGGAAACATTACTTATGGAAATAAGGGGTAGATCTATATCATATTCATCTTTTAGGAAAAAACAAGCTAGTGTACTTGAGGATAATCTTAAGACTTCAATTGAATTATTAGAGGCGGAAACTGATCCTGACCATGAACAATTAGATAGATTAAGAAAGGAGTTGGAAGCTGTACGTGTTAAAAAAGTTAAGGGCAGTATAATTAGATCAAGGGCAAAATGGATTGAGGAGGGGGAGAAACCAACATCATATTTTTTAAATTTAGAAAACAGAAATTTCACTTCTAAGATCATACCTAAAATACAAAAAGATAACGGAGATATTATAACTAAACAAGAGGAAGTCCTGTCTGAAGTAAGATTATTTTATGAAAATCTTTATAAGTTTAGGGAGACTGATAACGTTGACTTAGAAGTACATTTAGAAAATTGTAATATTCCAAAATTAAGTAATACTGAGTCAGATAGCTTAGAGGGTAAGATAACGTTTGAGGAAGCAGGAAAAGTTCTAAGAGGTATGAAAAATAATAAGAGTCCAGGGTCAGATGGTTTCACTTCAGAATTTTTAAAAGTTTTTTGGAGGAATTTAGGTAGTTTTTGTTGTGCGCTCTTTAAATCATGGTTTTTTAGTAGGTCAATGTTCAGTTACCCAAAGACATGGAATTATTGTGTGTATTCCCAAGGGAGATAAGCCACGCCACTTCTTAAAAAACTGGAGGCCAATTACACTCTTAAATATTACATATGAAATTGCTTCAGGGGTAATTTCACAAAGAATCCAAAACAGTTTTAGATAAAATTATCAATGAAGATCAGACTGGCTTTTTATCTGGTAGGTATATAGGTGAAAATATCCGCACAGTGTATGATGTAATGCAATATGTTGAAGATTTAAATATTCCAGGTATGTTGATGTTAGTAGATTTCGAAAAGGCATTTGACTCCGTTTCATGGAGATTTATTGATAAAGTTTTTAACTATTTTAACTTTGGACCAGAAATAAGAAAGTGGTTAAAACTATTTAACAATAATGTATATTCTTCAATTAATCAAGGGGGAAATTTATCGGAACGTATCAGTATAGAAAGAGGTTGTCGTCAAGGAGATCCAATAGCTCCCTACATTTTTATTATATGTGCAGAAGTTCTAGCTGCAAGAATTAGAAATAATAATTATATTAAAGGCATTGATGTAGATAATGTACCAATTTTGAACATGCAATATGCAGATGACACTGGTTTGATACTAGATGGGTCAGAGAGGTTTCTTAATGAGTCTATATCTGAGTTGAATAACTATGCAAAAATTTCAGGTTTAAATATTAATACTAGTAAAAACACAAGTTATATGGTTAGGGAGCTATAAATACAGTAATGTAACATATAGGCCAGATTTGAATTTACAGTGGGGGAAAACCAGATTTACATTTTTGGGGGTTGAATTTTCAGTTGATTTAGATCAGATACCAAAAATGAATTTTGACAAAAAAATTGTAAAACTCAAGTCACTTCTTACTGTTTGGAAGAGGAGGAGCTTGACTCCAATTGGGAAAATCAATGTTATTAAATCTTTATTGATCTCGCAACTTAATTATCTATTTATAACCCTACCAAACCCACCAGAAAAATATTTAGCTACAATAAATTCTTTATTACTTGATTTTTTGTGGAATGGTAAATGCCATAAGATCAAATCAGATGTTATGATTCAAAAATATGCAGATGGTGGGCTTAAGATGATTGACTTGTATGCTTTCATCCATTCATTAAAGTTAGGATGGGTTAGAAGATTATTTTCGTCTTCAGGCAAATGGTATCTGATCCTCAAGTCAACTCTAGATTTAAATAAGATATATAATTGTGGGAAGGATTATGTAAAATTGTGTATATCCAGATGTCGTAATCAATTTTGGAAAGATGTCTTTAAAGCATGGGATAAATTAAATTATTCTGAAGATATGAGGCTAAATAGACAAGAATGTATCCTCAAAACACCTCTCTGGTACAACAATGATATTAAAATTGATAATAAATTTGTTTTTTACCCCAATTGGTTTAGGTCAGGTATTTTAATTTTAAATGATTTGATGAAAAATTCTGACAATTTTACTTTTCTTTCTTTTGACGAATTTATACAAAAATTTGGAATAGATACTAATTTTTTACAATACCATGGACTAATATTGTCAATAAAAGCGCTATTTAAGAAATCTCGAAATAAACCAGAGAAACTTTCATACCCTTTTATACCACAATTATTAGAAATTTTCTTTAAAGCAAAAAGGGTGTGAAAGACTTCTATAGGTTTATCATAACTCCATCTACAACTCCAACAGGTACTAGAAAATGGAATTTGAGCTTTAACTTTGATACAGAAATGTGGTTAAAAATATATACTCTTCCATTTAAGGTAACAAAAAATTCCAAATTGATATGGTTTCAAGTCAGAATTGTTCATCATATATTAGTTACTAATACCTTCCTTCATAAGATAGGAATAAATCCTAGTCCAATGTGTACTTTATGTAATACAGAAAGGGATACGATTATACATTGCCTATGGGAATGCAAAGAGGTGCAAACTCTGCTTCAAATTTTGAAACTTTATTAGATTTATTGTTTATTCCTTTTGCATATAATAAAGATTCATTTCTTTTTGGAATAGTTTTACAAAATTGTAGCTCTGTTGACAATGAACATTTACATTTATAAACCAGATGTTAGCAACTCTTTAAATATCAATGCTCTTATTAATGTAATTAAGGATAATTTTTTAGTTCAAAAATATATGTTTTTTAGTCAAAGTGACCATATTAAAAGGCAATTTGAAATAGGCTGGAGGAAATGGAAACCTTTATTAGACCTTTAAGTATATACCTTTACCCTAGTCTTTCACTTAGTATTTTACTACTGCTAACTTACTTTAATTTTCTTTTTATCTTTGGTTAGGGTTAACCGGTTTATATAGCCGATCAGCACGATTCTTCAGAACAATTTATTTATTTTTTTTATTTAATATAATATATTTAAACTATAATATAGTGTATGTGTAACGGTACTCTACCCCTCCCTCTTCTTTCTTCTTCCTTCTTATCTTTCTTCTCTTTTAGTATGTCTGTCCGTCTGTCTGTCTTGTCTGTCTGTCTGTATGTATTGAGTGTGTGTATGTGTATGTGTGAGAGAGAGAGAGTGAGAGCATGCATATATGTGCGTTATGGTTTGCTATTAATGGTAAATATATGTTTTTATGGATGTCTCATAACGTACAATTTGATGTTTTTAAGTATTGTGAATGAGTGCATATGCAAGTGTTTGTGTGTTAGTGTCCATTTATATATACTGTGTAAAATGTTCGAAAATTAAAAAAAAAAAAAAAAAAAAAAAAACTCCGGTTACGGGAATCAAAGTTTTACCAACCCCTCCGGTTACGGGACTCAAAGTCTTACCAACCCCTCCGGTTACGGGAATCAAAGTCTTACCAACCCTTCCGGTTACGGGAATCAAAGTCTTACCAACCCCTCCGATTACGGGAATCAAAGTCTTACCAACCCCTCCGGTTACGGGAATCAAAGTCTTACCAACCCCTCCGTTTACGGGACTCAAAGTCTTACCAACCCCTCCGGTTACGGGAATCAAAGTCTTACCAACCCCTCCGGTTACGGGAATCAAAGTCTTACCAATCCCTCCGGTTACGGGAATCAAAGTCTTACCAACCCCTCCGGTTACGGGAATCAAAGTCTTACCAACCCCTCCGGTTACGGGAATCAAAGTCTTACCAATCCCTCCGGTTACGGGAATCAAAGTCTTACCAACCCCTCCGGTTACGGGAATCAAAGTCTTACCAACCCCTCCGGTTACGGGAATCAAATTCTTACCAACCCTCCGGTTACGGGATTCAAAGTCTTACCAACCCCTCCGGTTACGGGAATCAAAGTCTTACCAATCCCTCCGGTTACGGGAATCAAAGTCTTACCAACCCCTCCGGTTACAGGAATCAAAGTCTTACCAACCCCTCCGGTTACAGGAATCTAAGTCTTACCAACCCCTCCGGTTACGGGAATCAAAGTCTTACCAACCCCTCCGGTTACGGGAATCAAAGTCTTACCAACCCCTCCGGTTACAGGAATCAAAGTCTTACCAACCCCTCCGGTTACAGGAATCTAAGTCTTACCACTTACCAACCCCTCCGGTTACGGGAATCAAAGTCTTACCAACCCCTCCGGTTACGGAATCAAAGTCTTACCAACCCCTCCGGTTACGGGAATCAAAGTCTTACCAACCCCTCCGTTTACGGGACTCAAAGTCTTACCAACCCCTCCGGTTACGGGAATCAAAGTCTTACCAACCCCTCCGGTTACGGGAATCAAAGTCTTACCAATCCCTCCGGTTACGGGAATCAAAGTCTTACCAACCCCTCCGGTTATGGGAATCAAAGTCTTACCAACCCCTCCGGTTACGGGAATCAAAGTCTTACCAATCCCTCCGGTTACGGGAATCAAAGTCTTACCAACCCCTCCGGTTACGGGAATCAAAGTCTTACCAACCCCTCCGGTTACGGGAATCAAATTCTTACCAACCCCCCGGTTACGGGATTCAAAGTCTTACCAACCCCTCCGGTTACGGGAATCAAAGTCTTACCAATCCCTCCGGTTACGGGAATCAAAGTCTTACCAACCCCTCCGGTTACAGGAATCAAAGTCTTACCAACCCCTCCGGTTACAGGAATCTAAGTCTTACCAACCCCTCCGGTTACGGGAATCAAAGTCTTACCAATCCCTCCGGTTACGGGAATCAAAGTCTTACCAACCCCTCCGGTTACGGGAATCAAAGTCTTACCAACCCCTCCGGTTACAGGAATCTAAGTCTTACCAACCCCTCCGGTTACGGGAATCAAAGTCTTACCAACCCCTCCGTTACGGGAATCAAAGTCTTACCAACCCCTCCGTTTACGGGACTCAAAGTCTTACCAACCCCTCCGGTTACGGGAATCAAAGTCTTACCAACCCCTCCGGTTACGGGAATCAAAGTCTTACCAACCCCTCCGGTTACGGGAATCAAAGTCTTACCAACCCCTCCGGTTACGGGAATCAAAGTCTTACCAACCCCTCCGGTTACGGGAATCAAAGTCTTACCAACCCCTCCGGTTACGGGAATCAAAGTCTTACCAACCCCTCCGGTTACGGGAATCAAAGTCTTACCAACCCCTCCGGTTACGGGAATCAAATTCTTACCAACCCCTCCGGTTACGGGATTCAAAGTCTTACCAACCCCTCCGGTTACGGGAATCAAAGTCTTACCAATCCCTCCGGTTACGGGAATCAAAGTCTTACCAACCCCTCCGGTTACGGGAATCAAAGTCTTACCAACCCCTCCGGTTACGGGAATCAAAGTCTTACCAACCCCTCCGGTTACGGGAATCAAAGTCTTACCAACCCCTCCGGTTACGGGAATCAAAGTCTTACCAACCCCTCCGGTTACGGGAATCAAAGTCTTACCAACCCCTCCGGTTACGGGAATCTAAGTCTTACCAACCCCTCCGGTTACGGGAATCAAAGTCTTACCAACCCCTCCGGTTACAGGAATCAAAGTCTTACCAACCCCTCCGGTTACAGGAATCTAAGTCTTACCAACCCCTCCGGTTACGGGAATCAAAGTCTTACCAACCCCTCCGGTTACGGGAATCAAAGTCTTACCAACCCCTCCGGTTACGGGAATCAAAGTCTTACCAACCCCTCCGGTTACGGGAATCAAATTCTTACCAACCCCTCCGGTTACGGGACTACGAGTCTAATCAGCCCTTTACACTCTCAAAGGAGCACGACATCGTCTCTCGTGTCAAGTTTGGGTTACAACAGAGACGATGCATTGTACAGAAGACCCTCTATCAGCGCATCAACAGATACGTACAGGTATGTTGAAAAGTTGGAAAGTCTAAACAACCCTTCAATAGACAGATACACTGGTTTTACTATATAGAATCGTAAAACATTTTATTTGTTTTAAGTTGCCTTTTTAAAGGTGGGGAAGGAGGGATGGGGGCTTGTGAAGTATACTTCCTAAAATGTACGTATATTTCACAAAGCCATTTCTGTACAGTTTATATTATTTAATTTAAGTAATCGTGTTCTGAATATACGCAAACAAATAAGTGATTTAAGTTCAAAAGTATGCGCGCTGGGTGCTTTTTGGCGATAAGAAATAGCAATAACTGAAGAATCTAGCAAATGACCTCTGACTTTTCTGTACCTGAAATCGTATAAAATCCTTATTTCCTAACTACATGTAACACATATTTGTATGGCATAATTCTATGGAATATCCATCAAATGATGTAAACCGTGGTAATGTATTTTGGATTTCCACTTGATAAATAAAATAATGCATTGTCATATTCATGATCATTTCATTTCATGGCATTGGAATTTATGTAGAGGAAGCATAAAACTATCTCTTGTTTGTTGCAGGCGAAAGTATTTATCAACTTCACCTGCCCGGACTAGTTCTACACCTTTCTTTCTGCGTCCAAGTAGGATACGTTTCTCCAAGGAATCTATCGCAAGTGTCTTTAACAAGAGCACCATGCATGGCGGTAAGAAGATTGGCGAAACATTGGATGACTTGTTGATAGGACTTTGTAACGTTACAGATATTCCTACAATAACTGTGGTTAGAAAGAATGACCACTGGTTTACTGTCAATAACAAAAGATTGTGGGTCTTCCGGAAACTTGAGCAGCTAGGAAGATGTGCACGCGTTCTTGTCAAACAAGGCTATGAGATTCCCGATGGAAGAACAATGGCAGGTCAATACGAGTTCGCCGTGATGAAGGCGGGTGTCATTGGAAGGTTTATAAACCCAACAGCAGAGTTCCTGATGATCGAAGATCCGGGTACGTAACAATGACAAAGTTCAGTAAGATAGTATACGTTATAAAACAATTATATGAATATAAATTCTGTCGTATGATGCCTTTCAACAGTACAATTATACCTTTGTGTATACCTTAGATTGTAACCCTATTATAACCAGCATCACCCATAATGATGTTAGGGGGTATACTAGAATCAGCTTCTCTGTCCGTCCGTACTTCTGTCTGGCCATAGAAACAAATTGTCTGGAAACTCCTCCTACACTACTGAATCAATTTCAATGAACTCGGTGGCAATAGTTTGGACAATGCCTCGATGTGCATGCGTTTTTGCTGAAATTTTGGTTGCCATGATGATCAGGTAACGATACACAGATTTTCTAAAATGGTCGATAACATGGTGGTTTTGGGATTAGTTTTAATTATTTTAACATATGAATGTCGTTTTGGACACATGTTTCAGTAACGGTTACCATGGAAACAAAAGGTTTTCATGGTCTCATAACATTTGAGGACCATGCCCTAGATAACCTGTTAGCTCAGTAAATCAGTAAATTACGTGAATTATTTTTATATGATAAATAACGGTAAACGGGGGTATTAGTAAGCCATTAAGAAATTTGTTCTTCTCTGCATTCCGCCATTGTCAACGTCATATATTAAACATCGGGGTCAATCGGAACTCATCGGGATGTTACGAGCTGGGGTGTTCCGATTCCTATGGTTATCAGCTTGATGTATCGACAAGGGAAGGCCGTCCTTGACCCTGTTAATAGGACGTAACGCCCAACTAGCCTGTGCCCAGTTTCATGAACATTCCTTAAATTGAAGGAATCACTTAACTTAAAATTCTCTATAGGAAAACATTATGGAAGTTAAAGAAAAATCTAAGTTAAGGAACCTTCCTTAAAATCTGTAATGTTTTCCCGTGGAGAATTATAAGTTAAGGGATTCCTTCTTGGGCCCAGTCAGTCAGTCCAACCAACATAAATGTTGTAAATATTGGGTGGGAATTTACCAACATTGTAAGAATTAAAATATTTTCCTTTTCGATGCATAAGTTTAAATTTTACTAGTGCAAATAAGAGCTGAAAAGGATTTTGGCAGTATAGCCAAATATCATTATATTTTCATCTAGAGTACAGCGAAGTGTGTACATACGGTGAGACTATGAAGTCAAATATTGGTCTACAATGTAATTTCACAATTTTACAGTGTTATTAGTACTTATGAAATGATTTATACCAGTATGTTTCCATCTAAACATACATAGTACATAAAAACATTACTTTTACAGTGTATAGTGTCTGTGTTGTAACTAACGTGTGTAAGGCATCCCATACAGTAATTTGTCTGTCCATTTGAATGATTTTCACAGCTTAATATTATCATTAAACCTCATGGATTTTAATCAATTTTTGAAGAAAACAAGACGTGTCAAAATGTTCGCTTAGTTACGGCACATATAATTAAAGGGACAATTCAGTCTAAGAGAACATTAAAATTTGTACACATATCGGAAAAAACAGTTCTTATAGAAATTAGATCAGTTAGAAAAGCCCATGGTGGTGACATATGTGTGAAATGTTCAAACTCGCTCGCTGTCCGCCGTTACACACTGTGGTCAAACTTCTTGTATGCCGAACCCTGTTCCTTGCTCGTTGAGTAATGACATTTTTGTCTAGAACTACTCAAATCGCCCTGACAGTAGTGTGTTTACCTTATGTGATGAGTTGTCTTGCCTGAAAATAATTTTATCACCTTCTCAGTGGTTATGTAGTTCATTTGTTTAACGTGTGTGACTTTGGCTCGGGTGTGGGTACAGCGTTCATATTGTACCTGCTTAATCGTATTGATCAACGATTTGATATTTCAACGATATTAATTAAAATACTTAACAATGTCGTTGAATTTGTAAATGTTTTACGTTATATGTTTCATAAGAAATGTAGAAAAATACATTTATGCTATATTTTGCTTCTTGGTTATGTAAAAGAATTAGCCTGAGTGAATTGTCTCTTTAAAATGGTAAAACATAAATTAACTTATATCTTTATCTGTTACAGGTCCAGACAGAGTTCTGCTACTTCAATAACCATGAGATGCCCAAGTAAAATACGTTTCTCTGGGGAATCGATCAGAAGTGTTTTCAGCAGAAGATCCGAGCACGCCGGAAAAAAGATCGGTGACACATTGGACGAATTAATATTAGGAAAGTGTTCCATTTTAAACATACCGACAATAACTATATTTAGAAAAGATGGGGCCGGGTACACAAACAATAACAGGCGACTGTGGGTTTTTCGTAAGCTTGAGGAGCTTGGAGAATGTGAAAAGATTCCGGTAATAAAAGTTGATACATTTCCCGAAGGAAAGTTCACAACCAAAAATGATGGAAGATCGGTTAGGGTACGTTCTGACGAAGGAGGGTTATACTGGAAATTTAACCAACTTAGTTTGTATTAGTTGTCGTATCAGTGTGAATATGGAGTTAAAGAGAAAAAAGTCTGTGTAGGTTATTTTGTGTTTTGAAAATAATTTCTCATATTTCTTTCATGTTGATGTTATATTTTTCATATTTCGTAATAATTATGTTATCATTTTGTCTTTCAGCAAAGTATTGTTATATTGTTTATTTTTAATGCCTAGTAATGCTATTTTTTCCGTTTTTGATTTTTTTTTTTTTAGTTTGTTTGTTTAGTTTATTTTTTACGGCGGCGTATTAGGGCCACTACATATTTTGTTTTAATTTTGTACGTATAAGTAAATATCTTGTACGTATAAATTATTATTTTGTACGTACAAGATACTAACTTGTACGCACAAGATACTAATTTGTATTGTACGACGTACAAGATAATATCTTGTACGTACAAGATACTAACTTGCACGTACAAGATACTAACTTGTACGTACAAGATACTAACTTGTACATACAAGATACTAAGTTGTACGTTCAAGATGTTAAATTGTACGTACAAGATACTAACTTGTACGTACAAGAAAAAAAAAGTATGTAGTGGCCCTAATACGCCGCCGTAATTTTTATCTTTCATTCATATTTTTTTTATCTTTCATGCATAGTATTGTTATGTTTTTTCATACATCGTGATATTAATCTTCATCGTTTTTGTATAGTTATGTATATAAACTTAACAGTTAAGGATGCTCCAACGCTGACGAATGATGGTTTTTTTTCTCTATCAAAAACAGAAGCAGACGAATTCGAATTTTTCGCTGGTATAAAAGATGCAGATATTATTTTAAAGGGACTAAATCGCTAAAAAAATCATGTAATAAAAGATAAAAAGAATTATAGGACTAAAATTAATTGTAAAAGTTGTGTACTTTGTGTTAATAACAATATTTAAAAGTTTCTATAACAATTTTGTTCAAAATGGAGAAAAACTGAAAATAAATAGGACCGACCTAGTCACTATTTCATATTATTATCTTTCGGCGAGTGTAAACAACCCCTATGTGCATGCGCGACGCGTGAACATTCCAAACATCCGATCGAAGGAAATCTCATCTGTCTAATGGACATATCTACTATCGACTGAAAACACAAATTTATCGATTACAGGTTCCTGATTACTGTGCTAATCTAATAAACGTTGAAACGTATGCAAAAGTTTTGTGAAGAGTTTCTAAGTGTGAATAATCCTATACTGTACAGGTTTTTGTAGCCATAAAGAAGGGTTTTCATTATATTATATGGTTTTATACTTGCTTCTACCATTATTTTATTTTCATTTGTCATGATATTATGTACTATTCCGCTAAACCTGCCAATATTATTGGCTTTAAAAAAATGGCCTAATATATAGACTTTACAATAAGGAAAAAATGGGGAAAAACTAATAATATAGGCATGTTTAGCGGACTAAGTAAGAACGTGTATTTCTTTTATCATTATATCAATATTTGACATTCCGTATACATTGTATATCCTTAGTGATGATGTCTATCCGTCTAATGGGCATTCCCTATATATCTCTAGTTATAGTCTTTATCCGTCTAATGGACTTTCCTTATATAGCCCTAGCTATAATATATATCCGTCTAATGGAAATTCCCTATATATCCTTAGTTATAGTGCCTATCCGTCTAATGGACATTCCTTATATATACCTAGTTATAGTCTCTCTCCGTCTAATGGACATTCCCCTATATGTCACTAGTTATATAACTTTTTTCCATCTGATTTACTTTAAAAAAAATCAGCCTAACTATATATCTAAATTTTATGTGTACTTTTATGTATTCAAAGCAAAAATATACCTTACATATACATTGTAGACCTATGTACATTGTATATGTTTGCTTAATAATGTACATGTACACCTGTATTCATGTATAATATATACATAATTAACGGGTGAAAATACCTCTCACTTCTTGTCATATTTCCATCAAATACTCTAAAGCTTCATAGAACTATGCTGTTTTACTTGGCAATGTAGATACAGGGGCGTAGGAAGCGGGTGTGGGAGATGGGGGTCGGGGTTGGAGGGGGTCAGGAGGGGGGCAATTGCCTCCCCGTTTCCCTGGACAAGGGCAAACATTTCTTGTTGCCCCCCCCCCCCCCCCCCCCCCAATTACGTTTCTTTCTACGCCACTGAGATACGCTGTAAATGTATCGGCTATTACGCTTAATCAGGCCAATGTAACCGATAAAATATAAGTTGCCTCTTAGTGGTGTTATTACATCTATATCCATTAGCCGGATGAGATTTTCAGCGACCTCGATTCCGAACTCAAAGATGCACTCGGTTCTTTCCGTTGTAAACATTCAATGCCGACAGATACAATTTCTTGTTGTGTTTGGCGATATTCTAACGTTGATAAACATTGCCAATAGTTCAAATTAAATGTTGTAATTTTGAAAACTTTCTAATTTCAGGTATAAGAACGTTTGTAGGAAGTCAAAAACCCTAAGAAATCTATGTAAATCTAATGATTTAGTAACTTTAAGTTATTTGGTGTGTTTTTGCTGCTGTCGATGTAACTTTTTTATATTTAAATGTTTTACCATATTGACCTCGATGTTGTTGTTTTTTTTGTTTTTTTTTGTGGGTTTTTTTATGTCGGCATTGCGATCTGAACAGTAAATGTTTGTTAACTATCCAAATATCTACATTCTATTCTAATCATTGCTTTCTGCCGTCAAAGTTATAGGAAACAATTACCCTTTAATCTGTAGAAAATCAAGACACAATTATGTGTTCAAACTCAAAAACGCAGAACCAAGGTCTATTACAATGAAAACGAGATTTTTATGGCTGCTAGAAGAGTATATAGAAGAGCATCACAACGTACAAATATAGGCTTGGAGATACGTTTTTATCTGCTTTCATCTCATCTAAGGTCATAACTATAAAAATGCATCATTCATGTCAAGTCAGAGTCCAATAAATTTCTCAAATGAGATTTAGGTGACGATTACAATATATACAACTTAAAACAACACAAATATACAGGTGGAATCAAAATGTCCTTAGCATTATGCACAAAATGTCTTTAGCATAATTTTCATAAAATTATCAACTTTCTAACATCAAGATTCATGGTAGTGTTTAAAGTGCACACTTGTTATCGCATTTTCATGCCCAACAACATTTTGACGACAATTAGATTTCACGATTTACAGATAAAACACTCTACAGTATTTGTTGTAGAATCTTTTCCGCGGCGGTTTATTTTCACACACGACAATAAGTTGGTTTACGTTACATACAAATATTCAATCTTGGCGAAAGTTCCTAATATTTAACATTAAAATCCCATCTTATAGATATTAATGTAGAATTTTAGATTTGCCAAAAATAAAATGCTTCCACATATTGATATGTTTATTTATGAAAACGACAGTAATGTATACACGTGATGATAAGAATGGTTTTATGAAAACGGTAATACAGGTAGGTTTCGTGAAAGCGAAAGTAAAATTATTACTTGATTCGAAGAAGTTAATTGGGGTTTTATAGAAATTTGTATGCAGGGTCATGCAGTACAACGATTCAAATTTTCTAAAAAAGTAAATCCATGTTACATGTTTATCATTGTTATAGAATAACACCAAAGTTAATAAAATTCAGCATTTACGTGAGTTGACTTGTTTCGGAAATAAAATAACAAGTGTCTAATGTAAATATTAAGTTATTGATTTTTATATCGGCGTAAATGATGAAAATATTACATTTATGAGTGCAAATGTTTATATGAATTGCATTCACAGTTTTTTTTTTTTTTTTTTTTTTTTTTTCGTTTGTTTGGTATTTTTTGACAGAATGTTCAGTTATTTTATAAATCTAAAACATATATGAAAAATTAACAAATGAAATACAGGAAATGTATAGACTAGATATCTGCATGTCACATAGATTTTATTGTTATGCTCAATACGGTCAATTTCCAAAACGAAAGTAAAACTGCATTTCCCAGAAGAATACAGACGTCCGTTATAAAGGCTTGTATATATCGAGCAGGAAGAAATGCAGTTACGGCCAAGTGAAATACGTTTTTCACAGGATTCTATCAATAATGTTTTTGACAAAAGGTCCCCTCATGCCCACAGAAGAATCGGGTGAAACATTGGATGCATTATTGAAAGATCAGTGTACAATATATCAAATACCGACTATAACAGTCGTCAAAAGGAACGGAGTCTGGTACTCGGCCGATAACAGGAGACTTTGGGTGTTCCGTAAACTAGAAGAGCTGGGGAAATGTACAACGATTCCAGTCCATGAGGGTTACAGTATTCCGAGTGAAAAATTCACTACACGGAACAGTGGAAGATTCATCAATGTACGTCGTGATGCTGGTGGGTCCATATTGGAGGACTTACCGGCATAACAGTAGTCAGACGTGGACTAGGCCTGCATCAACGTCTGGTTACGGGACTCAAAGGCTTACCAACCCTTCCAGTTATGGGACTCAAAGTCTTACCAACCCCTCCAGTTACGGGACTCAAAGTCTTACCAACCCCTCCAGTTACGGGACTCAAAGTCTTACCAACCCCTCCAGTTACGGGACTCATTCACTTAAAACAACAACAACACAAAACAAACTCGCCTTACCTCGGTAGGAGAGACGTTTCCTAGCAGGTCTCCGAGCCCGTTACTGGTGGTCAGACTCGTAGTGGACAGGTCAAATGGACTCTTGGCTAGGTCAGTTACTACAACATTGGTCAATAGTATACGATACACAATGGGTGTAACAAATCTGTATCTCAAACTTCACACGATCTAAATCCAACACACAACATTATTAGACAAATATACCACACAACCAAAATATTTCTGTGATAGTCTTAATTTATAAGAATCACTTTTGTCCAAGTCAGAAATATTGTCTGAATTCACCCCAGTTTCTAGAGTTTTTTTGCATGCAATGCACAGTCTAAATTTTTAAATTAACTCTGATTTTCCTTCTCTCAAAGTTTTATAATTCCCAGTATCTTTTTGCTGCTGAATTCCTAAAAAAATTTTTTTTTCAAGGACTATGATTTGGAGCAATATCACTTCATTACTGTTTCCATAAATTGTCCATAATTGAGTTTTTTTCTCTTATATAGATACTCCTTATATGGAATAACAATTTAAAATCACAAAACAAAACAATGATATGAACCCTTGTAGTTAACATAGAATTCTACAAGGAATCTTACATCTGATTTGCATTGTACCATATTCGACCCAATAAGTGCCCTTGTCCCTATAAGTGCCCCTCCCCCTTTTTGAGGCCCCCATTTCAATTGCCCTGGCATAAATAAAGACAAAAACTACACAAAACTATAGAGTTGCAATAATTTCGTCTCATTAGCACCTTTTTCATTTTTTCCATTTTCTAAACGCCCTGGGCACTTATCGGGACGAATATGTTAACTTCATATTACTGGTAGTCCATAATATCATTAAGAGATGTTCTGACATTGTAATTCTTATTAATAAACTTTTTTTTTTATTCTTTGTTTCGGAAACGAGGTTTAAATATACAATTAAACTGTCAACTAATTACTGTTGGAACAATTAGGTTACGGACTTATAGAATAATAAGGACAGAAGTCCAAAAGGAAATGAGACTTGCTGATGGAAAATTTATTGTAAAAAAGTCTTCTGTCTGTCTGTCAGTTAATCATGAGAAACACAATAAAATTTCTCATCAAACGAGCATCGGACTGAAGTCTGATGTTAATTACACTAAAAACCTCCAGGATATGGACATATAGTCGACACATGTTTTAACATGATGATCCGATGACAAGATCAGATGATCTGATTTGAGGTAACTTCCTAATGGAAGATGACACGACGAATCAATAAACCTAGATAGCAAATACAACAATAGGCTATTGTTTTACCTGGTGTCTGTGGCTGGAGTTCGAGGATCTGGTTCACACCCTGGCAGAAATCGTCAAAATTTATCTTTCCTTTTCCCTCTGGATCTAGAATCTGAACAATTCCTATAACATTCTGTAACAAAAAAAAAATAATAATAATAATAAATTGATCTTAATTTATCAGGAACCTAGATATGATTTTAATTTGCTTTGAGCAATTTATCCTTTTCAGCAGACACAAACTTAAACTATATGCGTTTAGCATGCTGCTAATTATAAGTCAAAGGCTTAATTACCACAGACTTGACTTAACAGCATGCTCAATACCTATATTCAAACCTTGTTTAATGGAAGCTTGTATATGAATTGTTTGAACTATTTGAGTGTTGAGATAAGTGTACATTTACTTGTCAAAGATAGTCATACAGAGTAAACTTTGATCGGAGCAAACATAAATGATACTTGGAGTTAAACGTGTGTATATTGTGTGTAAAAAAGAACAACAATGATATATAGCCCTATATAGAATACAACATTAACCAAAACAGCACAGACTGGTCTGTTGCTCAGTTCTCTGAGAAACCTGTATGGATTTCATACTTTGTATTTCTAATGGATATATTTTCTGATAGATCTGATTCAGCACCTTTTAAGCTCAAGACAGACCAATCAGTCGACAAATTGAGGTACCATATTTAGATTTCCTGAGATGACGAACATAACATTTCACCATAACATACAACCATATATGATAAATTATGACCGTTGTTACATCTTACAGAGATTGAGCCACTGGTCTATATTATTGCCTGGCATTATGGCTCAGTATATATAAGACTTTAGAGATAAACGAACAACAATACCTGCAGATAAACAATTGATATACACAATACTCCACACAATAAAAGGTCACTCACATAGACTTGGTCATAAATAGCAGTGTTACATGTACATTAATATGTGTAACTATATGGGGATACACTGAGCATATATGTAATATAATAGCCATGTACATACAGCATAGCTTTATATCATTCATATAGCCCCCATACAAACATTGAACTGACTGTACTGTTAGTAATGGTATTCCATGTTATAAGGAACCGACCAATTTAGCTTTCATGAATTGATGTCATATTTAATTCTACATTTTATAAGGAACCGACTGATTTAGCTTTCATGAATTGATGTCATATTACTACATTTTATTATAAGGAACCGACTGATTTAGCTTTCATATTACTACATTTTATAAGAACCGACTGATTTAGCTTTCATGAATTGATGTCATATTACTACATTTTATAAGGAACCGACTGATTTAGCTTTCATGAATTGATGTCATATTACTACATTTTATTATAAGGAACCGACTGATTTAGCTTTCATGAATTGATGTCATATTACTACATTTGCTCTTCAAAATTTCATATCTGTGAGAATTGTGTTGAATTTAACAAAGAAACATGATTCAAAAATTGTAAAATACTTATTACATTTGATTTCAATACATTAAATTAAAAGATAGTAGTATGCTATGCTAGTAAAACTTTGTTTTACTCATCAGAGCCAAGTCATAATCACAATGGGAGGTCATGATTGAAATGTCATATTGTACGTTACACACAATTTAGGCCAATGAAATCTAGCATCTCAACGATATAATAAACTATATATTCCAATGTAGAACCCCTTGTATATACTAGAGATGACTTTACTGGTTAGACTGAGTGAGACAATATATAGATTATAAACTGTATTATACAAAATCTTGATTCATGCAGCTGAGCTTGAAATCTAGGTCAGTTTCAGCATCTGCATTGGCAGCAGTTCAAATACATTCATAAAGTACACAGATGATGCAATTGACAAAACCAATGTAAAATGCCAAGCACAGAGATTTCATTTTTACGTCTTTTACTGCCAATTTTGTTCAGCAGGACATGAAATACATCATAAATGCACTTCAATCAAGGTTACATATAAATTTTTTTGCACAAAATTCATGAATTGCGTGAATCAACTAAATATCTATTAATTGTATAAATCTTAATTTTGTGTATCATGGCATCACTATTAAGAATGACAGGTAACTAAATTAGTAATAATTAAAATATTCTGAATTATTAACCAATCTTGTGTTGATTGGCGAAGACTTAATTAATTGAACAAAATCATGGAGGAACTTAAAAGTCAAAACACTCTCTGACTGAAAATGTATAATAAAGATTAGTCACATCTTCTATAATATTCCATTGTTTCCTAGATGATGTTGCAGGGCATCCAGTTGACTCTCGACTTTTAGTGGTTTTCAGAAGTCAAATCACTATTTCTCATAAATTTATAGAGTCAAAAGATATCACACATAGACATGTGCTTCAAACTCAAGAGTCAAATCTGATTTTTGGGATTTATTTTATAAAAACATATTCACGTAGAAGCCCTGGTTGTTGGACAATTTTTGACCGCAAACCTCCAATATTACACTATACAGATAAACATATTGTATTTCTATCTTTAATATGTACCAAGGGTGATGAATGTTTATATTCAGAAGACCTCTAGATAAATTATCTTCCAATAACCCACTAAACTCTCAATCTAAACACTGACCACATAAACTATTATATAACACACGACAAACATTATTTAATACACAGGCCTTGATACTACTCGATATTAGCATTCGTTTATCTATTAATATAGCAAAAACACTGATACATACATGATATAGTACTAGTGTTATACTCAAGGCTTATCACTAGTGTTGACAGAAGGGATTTTCCACCAGACTGCTCAATGATAAGGCACTATGGCAGGGATATATATTACTTCATAGCATCAACAAACCTCAAAAGCTAGCCAATTAGTGGCTACTTCTCCTGTATAAGGTTGGTCAGCCAGACAAATTCAATTATTTCTTACATATTAAGCAAACACTAAGCAGCCAGCTACCATAAACTCGGAAGTCGCCTGTGTATATATAAAGACTGAAAGGCAAGTGGTAATGGTCAAGGTTTTTGTCAGACTTGAGATCATTTTTAATGTCACCATGACTCATCAAAGAAAATTAATATTAATACACTCTACTGGAGCTTATTAGATTTACTGAGACAAATTTTGTGGTTTGTTCCAAAACAGCCAGTCGTTTTACATGTGCTATACGTAGGGCTGAAACGATTAGTAATTTTTGTATTCGATATGACAAAGCATATGCCTTACATAATATAAGGCTACCTATAAATAAGAATAGATTTATTGACAAAACAAACATATTTTATCCCAAATCAGCTCTGAATTCTGTTCCTGTACAGTATCATTTATTCTTCTGTAACATTGTTTAAATCCAGTCTGCTACCCCCCTGTTTTGATGTGACCTTCACACGTACGACTAATCAACCAAATCTGGATCGCCACGGAGCGACATGACCACATTTTCGTCAAGTAACTTTTTTATTTCCGTGGTAAAAAATAAATAAATCAACAACTCTTAACTTCAATTAAAATATGAACAAAAACATTCTTTTTGTATAATAAACACATGCAACAGTAAAATTAAAATGTCCAGGACTACTGCTCCTTCCGCTCCCGCGCGTCCCGGAAACAATTAAGCCTCCCTAACGTAACAACATGTAGCCGATTGCTAGTGAAAATTGGCGAAGAGCGTGTTGCAAGCTTTCTCATGACACCACTTTCTCATTGATTAATGACTTTAACTTCCACAGAGACGTAATTTAACAAGTATTTCTCACATCATATATGCTTTGTTGAGTTCAAAACGTGTACATAAAGAGATAAAACTACGATCATTCATCAATGATTAATAAAATCTTTAATCGATTTTCAGCGATTTGTTTCGTTAATCTAATCGCCTCCAATTATTCGACAAATCTTTTCAACCCTAGCTATATGGATATATACCGGTATGTGTATACGGAATAAATTTACAATTCTGCAATCTAATGGATTTGTTTTAGTCTACATGCATCCTATTAACAGCCAGGGTCAATGAAGACGCTAGGTGCCAGGTTTCTGTAGTGGAGAAAAGACAGAATACCCAGAGAAAAACCCATCAACCTACAGTCAGTTCTTGGCAATATTCGAGCTTGTCACTTGCACCCAATAGAAATGTAACGAAACACATGAAAAGTTTGACCAAACCTACATGTTACAGTAACCTACAACTTATTACAATGAATCACAGCCGATTCAATTATTGTATTGATAAATTAAGTACGTTCAATTATAAAATGTTAAATTCAATATAGATTTGTAGAATATAGGTGCTCAATGTATAGACAACCATATCATTCATCCATTCCATCAATGGATGAATACAATTTTATGTAACCATGTATATGTTAGATGTAGTCTTCCAAGACCAACCAAAAGACATGCAGAAGGAAGGTGGTCTTTATACACAGGGTAAATCATTGTAAAGAACTGAAGATTAATGTTAAGTAAATTACATCTTGACATACTGCAATTTTTTGGTTTTATCAAAATTAACATACTTCAGTTCAAAGTTACACTGGAGTGGTATCTCTGTCAAGGAAATTCTCCAAACCTGAGTTTGGCGAGTCAGAAACATAAAATTCCCTCGTTAGATCCTTATATGGGGTGTGTAGAATGAAACCCTAGGAAATGGCCTTGACCTATTCACTCTGACAGTCAGTGATATGATTACATGATGATTTTAAATAATGACACACCAGAAGGCCATTCCAGACACCTCAAGCTATGTAACTAGGGGTCACAGGGTCAAAAGTCGCACCATACAAAACGACTTTAATGTACCCTTAATACAGGTTTCGGGACTGATTAAATCTAGATTCTATAAATAAATTGGTACAGGTATAACATTTACCTGTCACCAATGCTTTAGGACACAATGGGAGTTGTTGTAATGTTCACTTCCTACTGACAATGACATTTCCTCTAAGGAAAGGATCTTAAGGCACATTTATTAAATTATAATAAACGTACAATATAGTATCGACCAGACAAGAAAAAATACAATATACATACATATGTAGTTATAACTACAAGAGAGGAAGTTTAAAATCTGAAAAAATTGTTGTGTATATTAAAGTATTTCTTGAAGTTTTGCAATTAAACAAGTTAACAGATCTTCATAAGTCATTATTATTTATTTATTTTTTTACATGAGAGATAAGATTCTCAAATATAAGTAATATAAAAATAAAACTCATGGTCAAGTCAAATCAAGATAAATTATAAATTATCATTATTAATGTAAAGGTAAAACAGGATAAACTTCGGAAGGGAATATACATGCATGCTTTCTTTGTTATTATCGAATATGGCATTTCTGCACATATATGTATTGTATATCTTAACTATGTTTATACCAATATCATAGACAATTAACTGGTGTCCAAACTGCAACTGTTTTAATAGATAAAATCAATTAATGTTCAAAATTTCCTTCAACTTTCAAATCAATATGCACATACATCTCATTTGTGTGGATGTTTTGTATTTAATAAAAACAAAAAATAATTTTATTATCTAGGCCTATCAATCTGAAGCTGATATGGTTCAATTAACCATACCTGAAGCCTTCCATAACCAATGGGTTCATGATTAGTCGCAAGAGGACTAGTGTACGCAATGTAATAATATCTATGAAATATTATCTGTTTACCATGGAAACTACATAAATAAAATAAACAGTAGCGAAGAAGTGCAACAGTTCAACCGGCCAAGCTGGTCATCGATCTATCTCCGTTTGTTTACAATTTGATACGGGAAGGCGATATCAACCCACAACAGATAGCGGCTGATCAGATGTGTTCTGTCAAACAGTCAAACGTCGCCGCCATCGAAAAAACTTAAATCAAATATAAAAATCACTAATGTTTATTTTTGAAATATGCTAATAATGACTTTAGATTCTATATTTAGAATTCACGTGTGAATCATCAAGTTATATTACTACATTACGTTAAATTGTGACGCCCCTTTACTTTCGCCATTCTCACCTCATCACTGTCGGCACCGAAGTGCTCTTTCGCCAAATTTCTGAAGTGATCGACGGTGATATATCCCTCTTTTTCAACGTCACACACATCAAACACAGACTGGAGTTTCCCTCTTAAATCTCCGTCCATCGCCTTCCTGTCTAAACCCCCTCCGCCTTTCACCTCTAGTGAACTATCCGATAATTTGTCCATACAGGTAAATTTGCCTCAACTGGTGCCAAAGAACTACGTAAATAGGAAGTTCATACACCAAAAATATAGTCCATTCAGAAAACAAAATAAAATTAGTAATAGATTACATTTTATATCTAAAGAATAATTGTAGATATGAACAGGTGTAATTCATTTCATTTTGTCATGACAAAGATGCGATTTAAAACAAGTAGAAATTTATAACTGCATCACTGCAAATTGCGCGGAATGATATATTCGATGTCACTTCCTAGTTCGGTCGACAGGTGCGATGTTGTGGAAACAAAGCATAAGTTGGAGACTTTGACAGGTAGAGGCACTTGACGAATGTTGCAACGAATGTTCAAATAAAAAGATTTGTTAAATTATATATTAAAAACTTCTAATATTTTTAATTTGAACGGACACGTATCTTTAGATGCAGAACGTGTGTTGTAAACAATTTCTAGTTTCAGTTTCAATCTGTTGGATACATTACAAGGGAGGTAACTCGTATAATAGATATATCCTGACTTTTTGGTTAAAAATTAATTGGAAAATATTGAATAATATTGCGCTCTATAATAAAATTTAGGAATATATAGCACAGTAGAAACACTTAGAATGGGATACCACACGACCCACCTTTGACGTAGTTAAATAAAGTTAAGGATACTTACAGGTGCTTGCATTTTATGTATATTTTTAAAGTACCCTAAAATTCTATGGGACAATGCTGGCAATTTTGCTGTCCCAAAACCTATTTATAAGCCGGGTCCTAACATTTTGTTGACGGATGGCTGATAGGATACCTTGGCTATTCATATAATATTATACGTAGACACACATAAAACCTTACTCCATAAGCTCAATTCTACCACAAAATTATGAAAAGAATAATAGAACCCCCCAATATGGTTAATTAACTGAATTCAAGTAGTATCAATCCATATAAGAATTACGAACTATTATAAATTGGCATCAGACGTTCCGCAAAACAAATGATACCACGCAGAATTTATTGCTCTTATAGTGAAAACATAAAATAGATGACATAGGAGAAACGATAAGTTCGTCCAAGGATTTATAAGTCTCACTTATAAATCATTGGTTCGTCCTTCCGTTATTTCATTTTCAATGCTCTTTTACAACCAACTTTGTATGTAATTACTCTTGGTTGCCAAATATAAAAGTATATAAACAATAAAATGAAGCAAAGATCTTCGAGTACCTTTACAGAAAAAAACAACAAATGTTTTAAACGAGCACCCTGTGGAACACACGCAGTGAAATGTAAAAGCTTGTTTTACACCTACTCGGTGCTTTCTCAATGACGTAGTTATTTGTCATGCTAATTGCCATTATTGTAGTTTACTAATCTTTAAAAAAAAAAAAAAAAAAAAAACAAATAAAAAATTAAAAACAAACAAAATTAAAAACAAACAATGGTCAAGGAGTAATTATGCAGAATATCATGGGAAAATAAGGGTTAAAAACGAGCTTAATTCGGGGCGTATGTAATGAAATGTACTTGCTGAAAAAGCCCAATTAACTGGAAAGCACCGCAGCCAGTGGACTAACACACAAGAATTTGTGACATGTTCATTAAGGATGGAACAAATTCTCGAGCTTTCTGAAATAAGTCCTCTGTTAGTAGAATAACCCGAAGAACCGTGCATTAAAAGGTTCAAGAGGAAGACAACGTCCAGAGAATGAGTTAAACGCCAACTTCTCTCTGGAGATTCTATGAATTCATAAACAAAAAGAAATTGAGAATGATGCTTAAATATGTTTACATTGTATTTAATTCTTTTACCAGTTATTTTTTTTACGTTTATGAAGAGTTTTAGCGAAACTCCTCACCAATGACCCAAGGCTACATAAAACGCTTATGCTATTTCCCCGACCACCGTTCTGTTTCAAATGATAAATTTATATTCGAGGTTTTAGATATACACAGAGGTTTTCGTTCTTCTAATTACAACTTTGTAAGCCATTTGTAATCAATTTGGCTATGTGATTGTAGTTTGTTAACCAGAGTATATAATACATATAGGCCTATTTATAAGTATTGATATTGATCAATGGGAAGAGAAACATTTCGAATTGTCCTGTACACAACCTTATTCGTTTTGTTTCACATAATTTATTTCTGGCTTTGCAAGATTTTCCATTGTTATTGAATATGATGTCATTTAGGGAGTTTCAATTGGATCTATAAATTACACTCCAATATTCTTCGGTTAAGAAATTAGAGTTACCTCCCGTTCCATACTGCCAAACCGCCAATGACTATATATAATAAAATCGTAAAGTTCCCCCCAATACGTGATGAGCTTTAGATTTCTCTACATTTTGGGAAAATTTTAGAACTCTATCAGAAAAAAACAAGGTCTTGCATAGTTTAGAGAATAGTTCGACTGTTTTCGGCAAATGTAAACTTGTAGTTTCTTTTCGTAGCTATGCGGGCGGGAACATTAGGCTATATAACACATTCTATTTTATGAAAAATGCATTGGAACAAATTTAGATCATCTGCAGTAATCCATCTGCTGTCGAACACATCTAACCTTCTGTTTTACTCTGACATAGTCCAGAGGTGGATATAACGACGGTAATATTGACCCCTGGGGTATCGAACGAGGATGTATGGGATAAAACCAATGATATATAAACTAGTCTTACGTTCAACCGATCAAGTTAGAGAAATTCACTTTTGCTGAATGATTTATATAGCCATATGATAGACAGACAACTAGATACTATTAACGATCTTAATAGTATCTAGTTGTACTTACCACACAGTCAGTTATAAACGTAAGTCAAAATTCTCGCGATTACAATTGAAAACCAACCAACCAACCAACCAACCAACCAACCAACCAACCAACCCAACCAAACCCCCAACCAACCCACCACCATTCAACCAAACAACCAATCAACCACCAACAAGTCAACCGACCAACCAACCGACCGTCCAACCAACCAACCAACTTACCAACCAACCAACCAACCGACCGACCCACCAACCATTCAACCCACCCACCAACCATTCAACCCACCCACCAACCATTCAACCAACCAACCAGTCAACCGACAATCCAACGAACCAACCAACTTACCGACCAACCAACCAACCAATTAAACAACCAACCAACCAGTCAACCGACAACAACCAACCAACTTACCAACCAACCGACCGACCAACCAACAAATCAACCAACCAACCAACCAACCAGTCAACCAACCAACAAACCAACCAACCAACAAACCAATCAACAAACCAACCAACAAACCAACCAACCAAACGACCGATTGACCGATTGACCGACCAACCAACCGACCAACCAACCAACTTCTCTCTGGAGGGAATTTAAATCCTACATTCAGCAGGAAGACCAAGCAAATGTCCTCACCAACGATTTCCTTACCTAATGTAACATGAGGCCCGGAATCGTCTCTTTGTAAATACCAGAGAAACTATGGTGAGCTATGGTAGATACAATTTAAAAAAAAAGCAACAATATTAATCGAAAACATACGTTTCATTTTAATTTCATTTGGACAATTGTCATAATATTCAGGAATAATTTGATTTTATATGCTACATTCTATGAATTCATTAACAAAAAGAAATTGAGAATGATGCTGAAATATGTTTACATCGTATTTCTTTTAGGATTTTTTTTTACATTTATGAAGATATTAGCGAAACTCCTCACCAATGACCCAAGGCTACATAAAACGCTTATGCTATTTCCCCCGACCACCGTTCTATTTCAAATGATAAATTTATATTAGAGGTTTTAGATATACACAGAGGTTTTCGTTCTTCTAATTACAACTTTTTCAGCCATTTGTAATCAATTTGGCTATTTGATAAAACAAAGTGTTTACCATCTCCTGTGATCTTGTAGGCCTATTTATAAGTATTGATATTGATCAATGGGAAGAGAAACATTTCGAATTGTCCTGTACACAACCTTATTCGTTTTGTTTCACATAATTTATTTCTGGCTTTGTAAGATTTTCCATTGTTATTGAATATGATGTCACTTTGGGAGTTTCAATTGGATCTATAAATTACACTGATATTCTTCGGAAAAGAAATTAGAGTTACCTCCCGTTCCATACTGTCAAACCGCCAATGACTATATATAATAAAATCGTAAAGTTCCCCCCAAAACGGAATGAGCTTTAAATTTCGCTACTTTTTTTGGATTTTTTTAGAACTCTATAAAAAAAAGGTCTTGCATAGTTTAGAGAATAGTTCGACTGTTTTCGGCAAATGGAAACTTGTAGTTTCTGTTCGTAGTTATGCGGGCGGGAATGTTAGGCTACATAACACATTCTATTTTATGAAAAATGCACTGAAACAAATTTAGATCATATGCAGTAACCAATCTGCTGTCGAACACAGAACCTTCTGTTTTACTCTGACATAGTCCAGAGGTGGATATAACGACGGTAATATTAACCTCTGGGGTGTCGAACGAGGATGTATGGGATAAAACCAATGCTATATATACTAGTTTTGCTGAATGATTTATATAGCCATATGATAGACAGACAACTAGATACTATAAACGTACTTAATAGTATCTAGTTATACTTACCGCACAGTCAGTTATAAACGTAAGTCATAAATCTCGCGATTAAAATTGAAAACCGACCACCAACCAACCAACCAACCAACCACACCAACCAACCAACCAACCAAACCAACCAACCACCACATCCAATCCATCCATCCATCCACCAACCAACCAACCAACCCAACCAACCAACCAACCAACCAACCAACCAACCAACCAACCAACCAACCAACCAACCAACCAACCAACCAACCAACCAACCAACCAACCAACCAACCAACCAACCAACCAACCAACCAACCAACCAACCAACCAACCAAACCAACCAACCAACCAACCAACCAACCAACCAACCAACCAACCAACCAACCAACCAACCAACCAACCAACCAACCAACCAACCAACCAACCAACCAACCAACCAACCAACCAACCAACCAACCAACCAACCAACCAACCAACCAACCAACCAACCAACCAACCAACCAACCAACCAACCATCCATCCAACCACCAACCATCCATCCAATCAATCCATCCACCAACCATCCACCAACCAACCAACAACCAACCAACCAACCAACCAACCAACCAACCAACCAACCAACCAACCAACCAACCAACCAACCAACAACCAACCAACCAACCAACCAACCAACCAACCAACCAACCAAACCAACCAACCAACCAACCAACCAACCAACCAACCAACCAACCAACCAACCAACCAACCAACCAACCAAACCAACCAACCAACCAACCAACCAACCAACCAACCAACCAACCAACCAACCAACCAACCAACCAACCAACCAACCATCAACCAACCAACCAACCAACCAACCAACCAACCAACCAACCAACCAACCAACCAACCAACCAACCAACCAACCAACCAACCAACCAACCAACCAACCACCAAACCAACCAAACATCCAACCAACTAAGCCCAACCAAACCAACCAACCAACCAACCAACCAACCAACCAACCAACCAACCAACCAACCAACCAACCAACCAACCAACCAACCAACCAACCAACCAACCACCAACACCATCAACCAACCAACCAACCAACCAACCACCAACCAACCACTCAACCAACCAACCAACCAACCAACCAACCAACCAACCAACAACAAACCAATTAGTCTCAACCAACCAACCAACCAATAAATCAACCAACCAACCAAACCAACCAACCGACCACCAATCAACCAACCAACCAACCACCCAACCAACCAACCGGCAAAACAACCAACCAACCAACCAACCAACCAACCAACCAACCAACCAACCAACCAACCAACCAACCAACCAACCAACCAACCAACCAACAACCAACCAACCAACCAACAATCCAACCAACCAACCAACCACCCAACCATCAACCAACCACCCAACCATCAACCAACCAACCAACCACCCAACCAACCAACCAACAAACAAACAAACCAACCAACAAACCGTCCGACCAGATTTAACTTATTCACTAAGCATATACATGCCGTTTGGTTGGTTGATAACGTTTAATGTCGTAAGTAGGAGCAGAAGCTACTTCTTTAATAGACTGGCTTGTCTTAACTGGAAATTAACTGTGCTATTCGTTATCATATTCCTTCGAAATAATACCAAATGTACTACATTTTTTAAACGATGATGTTGATCAAAGGCCGGAGTACCCAATGACGGGACGGGAAAAAAAACACCGACCAGCATCCAGTACATGGAAACTGTCCCACAAAGGATTCGAAATCGGGACCAAGAGGAGAAGCGACTGTGGTAATATGCGTGGCCTCTTGCATGTCATGACGTCATTGTATTAGCCCATTGCGCACACTTTACCGCAGCAAGATCAAAGCAGTCAAAGGTATGAAATAATTTTAAACGGACGAGGCATAAGAAATACATGTATGTTATGAGTTTCTTTTATTTCTGCAACGCCTTGATTGCTTCGGTTTATTGAAAGTACCAAATATTTCCGATTGCAATTATAATTTACATGCACATGTTTTGATGAGTGAATACTAGTAGTTATATGACTGAGCTTTATTGATAATCTCTTTGTGATAGCGGTTAACTATTATAGCGCTGGCTCACTGAACCGTACTACAGACGACATCGAATTTAGGTAAAAATAAAGAAATGAGAAAACGTACACCACATACGTCAGGTTTCAAAAGTTCCAGAAACGTACTTATTAATAAGGAAAATTTTGAATGAAGTCAATGGCTTTCTATACGGCACATAACCTTGGTTTCATTAAGATAATCATTCAAATGCCTGTGGGTTAGTAACCAGTTACTATCATGATAATCCAATTTCATTATACTATCACCGAAAATAATATTCTGTACGTGTACAGACGTCTCGTGTGTCTGCAGGTGTTTCGTACATCATTCCCGATGTAACTTTACGCTAAATTTTGTTATCTTAAGCCATTTCGGCCAGTTTTAGAACATTCCACCTAGCTGAAGGATGGAGATTATACGGTTGACGTTAGGTGGTCTATGTATTTAAAGAAAACACAAAAAGTCATAAAGAACTGAAGCATTTCTATAGGTTTGTTTCTTTTCTTTTTCTTCCTTATTTCTTCTCAATCATGCTCTGCATTAACTTTGTACCTGTCGTCCCCGTTTTGTATTATCTTAAACTTTTTTGGTTGCTTCGGTTTTTTTCTAATAAAGTTTTCCTCCGAACGTCTCTCTTGATATCGTCTAATTTTTAGCATCGAATTGAGACTTATTTCATATGATCTTTATGAATTTAAAAAGATGACTAAATTAGAATATTATCATTTTTCTTCTTCCCAAATGACTTCCTTCTTTCCATCGTCTCCCTTGACACCTTGACACTGTCTCATGTTTGGCCTACGCTCGCTCCTCTGAGGAAGGCTCTTCAGGGGCTCTGGCCCGTGGCCGAGACACACCATATTCGTTGACATGTTTCAGTAAGAAGTAGCACTATAAAAAGGACAAACGATTCACTAACACAAGAAGACAGCACGAATATACCACAGCCTCCCAAAACACACTATCACAAGGAAAAACAATACGAATATACCATAGCATCTCAAGATATACAAACATTCACACCAAATTGCACACACGCAGGTCGCCTTTTTAATGAGTCTGGCTATTGAAAGAACCAAATTGTTCCTATGGCTCCGTGCCCCACACCCCAAATTTCGGCCACACAATAGTTGATGGTGAGAAACGTAGAATCAGCTGCTTGGCAAACATAATTAATGGATCTATACGACTGATAAGTTACCAGTTGTCTTGTAAGATTCTCAAAATACGCACGTGCTAGAGAGGCAATTGATTCAGTTAACGCTTGTCAGACGTTTAACTATTATAAACGATTTCTTTGTTTGAAAATAACGGTATGAAAGGATATGTTTTATATCACATTTTCGATTTGTCTAATTTTTCATACACATGTAATTCTTATGCTTATTTATCATCCTCTGCCATGCGTACATTTTCGTTCAAACGACTTCTTCTCGATAACTGAAAGGCACAGGATAGATACTGCAACTGGGCCTGTAGCATGCAGCGATAAAGGACTATCATGTGTGTTCAAATGAATGACCTTGACATTCATTCAAGATTACAATGATCAAACATACTAAAGTTCCTGTCATTATGTAGTAGCCCTAGATCTATAGCATAATAGGATGAAGGAGGGCTACCCTACCTTGAAAGTCACTAAGGTCAAATATGTAAAAAAAATACTATAACAACATCTCAGTAAATGAAAGGCCAAAATACCTGTGACGTACCGGATAAAGCACTCCAAGTTTGTCTATTCATTTGAATGGCATTAATCTACTTAGTCCCAAACATGTATGTCAGAAAACTTAACAACTTTTACAGAAGATTTCTTAGCATGCGATGCCTTAGTCAAAGAGAGGCATTTTCACGCGAATTGTTTGTTGTTTATTCTAAGATTTTCCTCACTACTGTATATTTCTACTGTGTTGTATTGGTCAGGTGTTTGCAGATATTACACCGTTGCAACAGATTTGGCAGGCCTCTTATTATCAGGTATTTATCTGTAGTTTCTATACACTTGTGTAATTAATACTAGGCTAGTACGCATCATTCTTTAAAAAAAATGGTATTTTATTGGAAACAACGATGTGTTTTTTGTGATTTAATTATTCACCTCATCAACATCTATATCAATAACTGTATCCAATGATATATTTGTGGTTTTCTGTCTGTAGAACATACCAGAACAGCTAACTATAAATTCAAGCAAAGTAATCAGAACTTGTCAGAGTGAACGCTAATACATCATGTAACAATAGAATTGGGCATTGACGTACATGTTCGAAACATGACGTTTGACTAAATGTACTTAGCAAAGCAAGCTGAGGTAATCAATACCTTTAAATCTAGAGTTGTACATCCGTGTACTGACCCAATTCACAGACAATATTATTAACCTACTCGCACTTAATCCGCAGAAAAATATATTTTCAAAGAAGACATCATTAGTAATTTATTGATTTCATAACAAGATGTCTCTCCCAGTGATTGGTCTCTTGCGTTCAAATAGGGCTCAAAGCGATTTGTTCCTTGTCAGAGACAATACAAAATTGTTTATTGGTAATTGCAACGAGTCTTCGGTATTTTATTTATCAAATGTTTTGCTTTGTACCTTGCTGGTACGCCACGTAGCCGAGTTATGATTCTTGCAACTATACAAGGGCGTAACTTATTTAATTTGACCCAATGCTTTATATTCTAAACATCCAATATTTAATGTTTATGTACTCAAACTGTGAAATAAATAAGTAAATCAAATAAATTAAAACAAAAAAACAAACACAAAAAACGGACAAAAGCCAACTTTGTTCGCATGTAGTGTGGAATTACCCACATATATTAAACTACAGTGTACATTACATTTTTCTGTTAAAGATGCTCCACCGCTGACGAATAGTTTTCATTTCTAAACTGGAGGAAACGATATAGTATTTTTCTTCAGTTACAAAACATTCTTAATTTACACCATTACCATCATTGAAAAGTTTGAGTTCTTATTTTACGTCAAGATAAAATATTAAAAGTACTTATATTGTAATAGCGTTCCAAAAAAATCAATGTTACTATGCCATATATGGAAGTATATTTGTGCTAATAAGACACATTTATACACACGATTTAGCATCAGTTATCTATGTAACGCCGAAGCTGTCTTATATGGTTCAATTATTCTACAGGAATTTGTGTTTTTTTCAATATATGGTATCATTTTACCAGAGATTTTGATTAAATCTCTGATTTTATCAATATTTGATTTTAATTGACCATATATCAAATATATCATTTACTTCAACTATTATCACGTGGTCTATACGTGGTGTGTTACACGAATTAAAATGGCGGCCGCCAGCAGTTTTGACAGAAAAGGAGGTAAGTCACTGAAAATTCTCTTTGTATCGGCATGTTATAGTGACGAGCACATGCCATACAGAATTCTGGACAAATCGATGCCCTAGTTGTGTAGCAACTCTCTTATATTGTTGTATCCTTGATTACCAATTATTGTTTGAAAACTACCTTTAAGTACTTATTGATTAATATTTTTAATGTTAAGACAAGAAGTCTACTCATAAATACTAAGTGAAGCATGGTCGTTTCATTAGTTTTACTTATATCATTCTACACAGTCCCTTTTTATCCGGTAGCATTCTGGATTCATTGCTTCAAGACTTCTCCCATCAGATACATTGGAAACTCTTTTGTGTCGCATTCTACTTGTAAATACCGCTCCCTCTTTCAGTCGTCATTTTCTTCCAGTTTGCTAATTCAAGTCATGATCTCTGAAAAATGTCAAATACGTATTATTGATAGTATACATACTGATTGTTTGTTATTTGTAAACTTAATATGCTTGTGATTTTCCGTTTTGGAGGTATGATAAGTATATGTCACCCTTAATTGGTGACAAGAAACCCTTTATGTTTTTCTGTGACTAATTAAGTTTCAACAACTTCAGCTCATTCTGTAACACTTTTACTTGTAAAACTGATAAGCAAACAAATCTTAACATTACGAACGCTTAAAAACATATTAAACGTGTGTTTTAGATACCCTATATCTATATATTTGCGGTCAGGAAACGGCCTGACTCGGACAAACTCTGAAAGTGTTATTATTATGACATTGCTCAATCTTCCCGTTTGTTTTCTCAACCAGATGATCTGCAGCCATGGCTTTGGTGCAGTCGGCTGTAAATGTCCTGGATATTATGATAATATGTCACTGAGATATTGAACGATATTCCATTTTATTCCATTTTAATTTTAATTGCCTACAATAGCAAATAACAAAATGTAAGTTATACTACATCATTTGGCTGAAAAGTATCGTGTCAACTCATCAATCCAAAACGGTATGTGTTTACTCATCATTTTACAAAACCAAAGAATAAACAATGAGCATGATGTTTTCTGTCAGAAAGGTTAGATGTGCAATTGAATGTAAACTATAACATTTAGACAATATCACATTTATAGCGAACGACGTCAATAAAACCCAGAAAACGTACGAGTGTATTTGCGTGTAAACTACCAATCCTACTCCGAGCAAAATCGCTTCGATTCAAATTTTTAGTCCGAATGTTACAGAAAAGTACAGAGCGTTGCAACGCAAATAAGGTATCGCTTTGTCTAGAATTATGTATGACATATGCTCGTCACTATAAAAATGTCTATACAAAGAGTATTTTCAGTGACTTACCTCCTTTTTCTTTCAAAACTGCTGGCGACCGCCATTTTAATTCGTGTAACACACCTAATACAGACCACGTGATTCCCCTCCGTGTCATCGATTTCATCATTATTTGATTTCTAGAGATTTACATTTATCATTGTTTAATTTGGTATTATATCATTTTCATTTATCGCTATGTTATTTGATTTCTTCTTTTCTTATTTTATTCTCTTTTAGTAATTTATGATTCATTTCTACTTTACATTATTCACAAACATCATTATTTGATTGCATATATACTTTATATGGTTATACTTTTCCATTATTTGATTGTACTTTTCGATGGTACATGTATATAAATAAGTGATGTAAGCGTATCTGCGATTCGGATTTAGAACTTTTTACCGGGGTAATATATTTTATATATTTCATATACTTGAAGAGATTGAAGGGGGCCGCGGTGGTCGTGTGGTTAAGATGTCTCAACATATTACCACAAGCCCCTGGGTCACGAGTTTGAATTCAATGTGGGAAGCTGCCAGATAATGAACTCTGTTCGATGGTTTTCTGCGGGTACCCCGGCTTTCGTTCAACAACAAACCTGGCACGTCCTTACATGACCATGGTTGTTAATAGGACGTTTAACTAATTAAACCCAAAGCAAAGTATAATTTAATTATACGAGATTGCAATAGCTTTCCATAGTTATTGTTCAAATAATGGGCGTCGTTTATGCTCTGTCGGAACTGGAGGCTATGTAACTAGTACATGGAAATTTTATGTGAATGTACTTTTGTCGATCCAGACATATCATTCTATCAAGCATTATATGCATAAATCACATTTAATAAAACGATGAAAAATCTAACTTATTGTTACGAGAAATCGTATAGTTAGTGTCATTATAATTTTATTACCTCTTTACAGTCTGTTGTATGAACAACTGTATGTTTCATATTAAATCAGAACGTGCGTTTTAATATGAAACATGCAATTATACGCCAGAACATTCTCTCATATTCTCATGAGTATGCTTGTTGTGACAAAACGTTATGCCGAATAAAAAGATGAGGAATATCGTTAAGCTGGTAATTTATGAAATTTAACTAACAAGAGAATATCAAATTAAACAAGTTCAATTTTCCGTGATCTGACATTCAGGGTTTGTATGATTCCACAATTTTTTAATATTTCGCATAATCATTTAGGTTTTTTTGCAATCAAAAATTCCCCACAAAATCTCGAAAATATCATCCCGAGAAAATATTCGACTATAAGGTATTGAAGTCAACATTATAGCACATGTTTTTATATCTGAACAACACTGTCAACACCATGATTTCCACTTTATGTTAAAATTGCTGACGCCATGCAATAAACCTTTGGTCTATAAATACTTGTACAGGAAAAGAGGAAACATTTAAATGAATATTATTCAGATTTATTTATGTTTAAGCGTAGTTTTGCCTTGTGTTTCTGCCGATAAATTATTTTAGGAAAGTTTAAGAGTGTTATCAAGTGGGCAACGCTCGCAAAAGTAAGCAGTAGAAATCTCGTGCTTTCTCACAAAACATCGCCACAAAACACATGACACCGATCGAAGTCATCGTTTATTTACTCTAAGAGTGCAGAACCGAGGTTGAGTTTCCTGATAATCGTTGGGAGTATATTCCCAACCTCCGACGTTGTACTACTAAGCCTTAGACAAGCTTAACAAAATAAACTTGAACGGTTATTTTTTCTTGGGTTATGAATTTCTCTTTATTCTTATCTGTATGTACATGTGTATATCCAATTTATCTCAAATTTTATACTTACATTTATCTCTCGTCCATGTAGAGATAATTTCAAAGACTTATGTTTGGAATCGGAACATCGTTTATTTGTTTAGCTCAAGGTTTGATATAAATATTTACGTTTTTAGTGCATTCTTGGATAATATGTCTTTTTACTAACTGCCAAATAAAATTTGAATGCTGCACCACTTTGGTGTAACTTGAACCATCACCTTAAAGAGTCTCTTTTGAAGATATAAAGATTCGGAACATACACGCGCAATATTTCTTCACGTGAATTTCACGTGAGTTTTTTATATGAATTTCACGTGAAGACACTTTCGCGTGATTTTCACGTGAAATTTCACGTGAAATTTTCGTGAGCATATTCTTTACGTGAATTTTAAGTGAATTTCAT
The DNA here is from genome assembly GCF_041381155.1 of Argopecten irradians. Classification (NCBI taxonomy): domain Eukaryota; kingdom Metazoa; phylum Mollusca; class Bivalvia; order Pectinida; family Pectinidae; genus Argopecten; species Argopecten irradians. Next base: position 41,487,460 of record NC_091138.1, read on the forward strand.
TCATGTGGAAATTTTCACGCGGAATAATTCACTTTTTTACCTCGGTTCACGTGAAATTCACGTGAAATTTTCATGTAAAATTCACGTGAAGAAATATTGCACGTGTATGCATTTAGTATACCAGTGAGATGACCCATCCGGATCCCGTAGAATCTATCATTATAATGATACAGTTTGGAACGAATGTTCAAATGGTTATGTATTGCATGTTGCAAGAGTTATTACAGATTGAGATACTGGAATGTCGTGTAAGTAATGTTGAGGGGTGACCGGCAAGGGTAGGTGCATGAAATACTATCGTAGCCAAAATTTTGTAATCGAAGTTGCTTTCGATATTTCTAAGGTTTCCATAATGTGGACTTGTTTAATATATTTATAAACAGATTTATTCGATAGCTGATAAAAAAGGATGTCTTAGAAGATCAACAGATAGAGAAAAATATCCAACATTAGTATTGTATGGAAGACCTGATAATCTTTAAAACAAAAATGACGAGAAAATATCACCTGATCGGCTTTAAGAAATTTGATAAGATACATCTTGCAGTGGTGAAGTCAACGCAAACAAAATCACTTCAGCTTTATGTCTATTGAATTATTCAAAACAGCAGTCACTCATCAATACCCTCTCATGGAATTATTTTCTCTTCAAAAATCCAGAATGCGAAGTACTAGAAATTATATCAACGAAGTCATCCTTACCGAACTAACATCGACAATAACGTCTATTCCGACGTACAATGTAGATGATAACGTCCCGATTTGTTCTTGTAAATGATACAAGTAATTCAGAAATGTTTAGGTTTATGTTATTATATAGTAGAAGTTCGATACATCGAGAACTTCGATTCATAAAAATCATCCATGGGTTAGGTAATGTTATATAGTGAAGAAATTCGGAACCAGACAAAAAGTTCGATACAGAGAGAAATTCGATTCATCGGAGTTCGAATCATCGAGTTTGACTGTACAAGTAAATCAGAAATGTTTTTATGTTTTATATGCATGCAAACTCAGGACCTAAATTAACCTATTAATTCTTTTAGACACATATCAAAAACGTTCTTTATTTTCCATCTTTATTTTCCAGCATTTTCATTTTCATCTTTAATGTAGATGCGAATGGTGCTTTAGCTTTAGCATTTGTATTATTTCTGAATTTTCTACTTCAGATTAGAGTGTATGAATGTTTTTAATGAGCGGGCGCTGTTTCAGCTATGCATGCTGGATAATCTGTAACAATTAAACGCACTGATGGACCGCTGAGAATGTCTTTGACTACTGATATGCACAGTTTGTTTAATGTCAATCACTTTATTATTGTATCATAACGGAATTTCCGGTCGTTGTAATATTTTTCTTGTCGCGGTATAAAATCCAAAGACGTTGAATAGTTGTTCAAATACGAATTTATTACATTACTTTTTTATGAGTCGGAAGGCGATTTCCGGTTTTCTTAAAATCTAACTGCAGAGACCGAGCTCTAGATCTGAACTGATTACAGAATATAAGACATGGCGTTAAATGTACAATTGATAAAATGGATGACACCTGCATGTAAATTGTATAACTCTATTATGACTGGTCAGTACTTAAGCAGGTGAGATGATAAGCTCATCGATTTTCGAAGTTGTGTCATATTATAAGTAAAACAAGTAAGACAAGCTTTAAAGAGTTATAAAGACACTATGAATAAATTACAATTAACCATATGTAATATCTAGAGTAATTCACACTAAAACAGACGTGAATGGAGACGTGTACAAAATGTAGCTTCAAACTACTGAAGTAATCCACAAACTACTCTTTATAAATCTGTGTGTCTTCTTTAATGTCGATGAGGTGTAGATGGTGTAGAGTAAAGCTGAACGCTGAATTGTGGATTCAGTACTTTATTCCAGATAACAAAAATGGACAACATGAACGCGACAGGTCCCTAAGGCTACAGACAGTTAAACATGACCAACATGTTACCCTTAGCTATGTATTACAAGGATACTAATAACATTTCTAAATTCTAACTTTTCCATATTACATCACATTATATCATGTCACAAGACGAAAATAAAGTTACGAATGTTTGTGGAAATCAAATTAAATAATTACTTAATTGAAATATTAACCAATATTAACAAAACACATAATGCAGCACTTATATCATAAAATTATTTATGAAAATTGTATTGAATTGCATGGCATCATATTGGAAACAGCTTATATTTATTTGCCCTTTTTGTATCTATGATATATTGAAGTCTGTGTATAACCACTTTTATATCCCGAATGACATACTTTGAATGGGGTTTAAGACTTATTTTTCCATGGTTATGTCTTAAACGTTGATTAGCTTGACACGATCAATTCCAAATTCGATATTTCCAGGGAAAAACAAAATAAAGCATTGCTAAACCTTTGATCGAAGTTTCTTCACAACTTTCTTGGCTGAATACTACAATTACACATTAGTTTTTCCTACCTGGTTCTATCATCTGCTCTTTGTGTAAGTTTCTCGATATTCGTGTCACGTATAGGATGTTTTATTTCCATTTAACTTAGAATTCAAATAAAACACCATGTACTTCATTGTGTTCGACATGTTATTTAATGATTTCATCATTTAGGAGGCTAATGTCTGAAACAAAACCATTTCTGCGTAAAATATGACATTTACAATGATGTATACCGCTATACAGTATTTTAATAAGATTTTTTATATGTGTGTGATAAGATTATTGTCATGAAAAAAATAAAATGAAAAATAAATAAAAATAAAAAATGATAGTCTTAAAGGGCCACTACCTTTCCGAAACGGCTCTTAATTATTAAACTGTGAATGTAAAACGAGATCGATAATTTTGTAGAGTCACAAAACTTATTAACTTACCGTTAATATTTTACGTATCATCACCTTCTGAACAATTTGATTTAAATCAATAAAATGTTAATTTTCATAAGGCGGGTCGACTTATGTTTCCCTCCGTCGTCCTAAATTATGCGCGGTAGTTGACTATCACTGCGCCAAAAGGCAAAACAGCGGAGGATATCTTGCATAAGTTCGGTGTTCTAACGAATCTTAATAATTAAATCCCAAATCAGGTGAGAAACCTTTGTTCGCATAGGATCTTTTTGAAATATAACAATTACATTTCTATTTCTTTGTATTTTATTGTCAAAGCGCTCTCTAGGTTTTACTTATAATATACGTGCCGGAGGAATCGACCATTCGGCTTTCGAAACCTTTCAGACCTTAAAAGAATAAGGAGGCAAGTTTATCGCCTAAGTCTGTTTAACATGTTCACTTATCTCGTATTGTTTAAAGAAGCTCCATCGCTGACAAATGGTAATTTTTTACTATCAAAAACAGGAGTAGACGATTTAGTATTTTTCTTCAGTTGCAAAAGTTACTTATCTTACACCATTACCACCATTGAAAAGTTTGAGCTACTAATTTTACATCAAGTTAAAAATATGAAAAATAATTAATTGCATCCCGAAAAAATTCCGTCGCACTATATCCTATATGAAATGAAGTACTAATTGCGCATGTACCAAAGGCGAAATCAATTATTTCATATTATTTTTGTGTTAATTAGGCATATATATACACGAATACACGATTAAACACCAATTATTATTTAAATGATGAATATCATTTATGCTCTGTCGGCGGTGGAGCGTCTTTAAAGGAATCTAATGTATTGAAAATACATATGACATGATGTTTAAAAGCTTTCCTCCCCTGAAGATTAATGCACTGAACATGAACCTTTAACCGATAGGGACAAACATATTCCCGAAGAGAATGTTCGACACGTCTTTTATCTTTAAAACGACTAGTACAAATGATCCATTACAAATCATTTAACAATACTTTGAAGACTAATATCCATCTGAACTGCATTGATTTGTAAAGTAAGATAATAGTTGTTAAAGTTTGAGCCTATAGCTTGCAGGTAACTCGCTATTTTTGATTTGGTACTTTGATAAAAAATGCTCTCTTATGTTAGTTATAATTAGTTGAAAAATTAACATGTTATTTTTTGTATCAAATAAAAGGTAATATGTAAATAATTCAAATCCCACAGTACGAACAAGGAAGTATATGTCACGAACCGTGATATTCATTAACATATACTCCCTTGTTAATGACAAGAATCAAGGAAATTGAAAAAATGTAGTCCACGAAAATTGTGTTTACCGAAAATAAATAATTTCACAGTATATCAGAAAGGTTGTGATTAAATAATTTGATAGTTTTTTTTTTTATTTTTTGAACTTCATTTCAACCATTTCTATTTATTTCTTGCATGGGAAAAAATTTGACGTGAATTTACAGTTGTCCTATTGACTGTAATATGACATTTTCTAAATATTTAACTATATGCTTTTCACAGTCGATTATATTTTATTGTATAAGAATTGTCTCCCCTGATCTTTTTTTTCTTGTAAAAAATTGCGAACTGTTAGTTACATTAAGTAAGATGGTTGTGTAGTTATTTATTGTGTTGTTTATATGGAACTGATGTGGATGTATGGTTTGTAATAGAGAGAGAGAGAGAAAGAGAGAGAGAGAGAGAGAGAGAGAGAGAGAGAGAGAGAGAGAGAGAGAGAGAGAGAGAGAGAGAGAGAGAGAGAGAGAGAGGCTTATTTAAAAATGAAATTATGGAAATTGTATGAGAGTCCTTCGTAATACGAAAGGAATATCTCCCATTGTAACTTCCTATTTAAAAAAAAGATAAAATGGTCATTTAAGGTCTGGTTTTAGGAGATGGAGGAAAACTGTAATACTCGGTGACTGATACAATCAACAAATAATCAAAATGAATAACTCATACTGTGCGTATGTCTTATTAAAATGACGAAAATTACCGAATTAACAACATCCTTCAGAAATACACTCGTGTGGACACAATACATGTTTATGTTTCTTAAGGGTACATTTTAATCATACACAATCTCGTAAATACCTATGTTGTGGTAATGATAAAGGAAAAAATAGTTTTATTGTCTATGTTCATTTTTCTTATCAATCTGACTCGTAATAAACATGTTATACTTTATATCATGCTAATTGAAAGTTGTGGTTTCTAGTGTTGATATATGATCTCATTGTTGTGGAATTGGTGTACTAACCTAGATCGGGATGGTTTGTAAACATTTCGATTAATCTGTCTTAAACTAAATATTTTATTACTAACTATCAGAAGCACCTGCGATAATAGAAAATGACTTGATGGCAATGAATGATATAATGTGTATGATGTCTCTCTTCATCTTCAACGAGATCAGTTCCTATGTCTTTACAATGATGAATCTTTGATTAAAGTCTGGAAAACGGCCTTAGGATAAAGAAAAAATAGAAAATGCTTTGATGTAAATCTCATTGTTCCGCAATATAACTTCGGGATGTTTTTGTTTCATTTGACATGATTTTTCCCGCCGAATTCTAAAACGTAAATTATCTCTTCTTCATTGTCACCTGATTGCACCCTAAAGATAATTGATTTTCGTCTGAAATATTTTTGATTCTAACAAGATTGTTTTTATGCCGCTTGCAAAAAATATGAAAAAAGTACTAATAAAAATAAGAATGAACAAAGTAAATACGGACAAGAAAATTTGCTACGTCTTCCATATTACATATGAGATATTGTTTTTAATCAGGACAACCCGTTGTTCCCATAAAGAACTAAATCTATCGATTTATGTCAAACAGTCTGGTCACAAAATTATGTCTCAACCATGTCAACAATGAAAAAAAGGTAGATTCTGTTATTTTCCAAAGTTCTGTTTACGAAATTATGTCACAGCCATGTCAAAAATATAAAAAGGAGATTTATCGGTTACTGTCCAAAGTTTTGTTACGAAATTATGTCACCACCATGTGAACAAGAGATAAATCTTCTCAATTTCAGAGAAACATGATGTCATCTCTCGTGATCAATCTTTAAGAGCTATCGTGACAAAAGATCATCTGCCTGTCCATACTAATCACTTTAGCGCCATTAAATCTTGAGCACGTGTCACGTTCCATGGGTGTCTGGTTTCTTTTTCATAATCTGTATTTTTTATACGGAAATGTACAGGATATTTTACAGTGTAGTTCAACCTAATAGACATGCACTGGTTATTTGAACTTAAGAACAATGCAAAACCGTGAACACACTTTCTCGTGACACAGTTGTCTTGTGACAAATTAACAATTTGATTCGCTAGATGCTCATTTTACCCAATGCGGTCGCATGTGTTGTATATTGTCAATTTAAAAAGCAATGTACAGATTATATCTCATCTGATGAAATCTATTGTGACATCTTGCGGCAAATCAGAAATCGATAAAGAGTATTGATTTTAAGGTATAAAGAAGAAATTATGACCAGAGTTTGAGAATTGACCGATCGCCAACTGCCAATCAAACCGTTCAGGCACCGCACTTTTCATTTTGTATTGTGTATGCTACACCATTTGTTACGACCCTGAACAGGCACACGTGCGTTTGCTCGCACGAAATATGGCTACATACTGCCTGTTGATCGGTCAGTTAGCATTGTGTATACTGTATACCTGGATGTTTTCGGGAGGTCATATTTTCGCGTGTCGATATTTTGGCTTGGTCAGTATTCACGTTATTCGCAGTATGTAAATTTTCGCACTGTGCAACTATAAATGTAAATTCGTATATAAATTTAACACTTTGTGATAATATAGCGGGTTAATATATACGCAGAGATGTAAAGAGTTCGAAATAAGCAACACTTTTCATGCCGTAAATAATTCCATTTAAAAAAAGAGATAATATATGGGCATATCAGCTTTGAGCAGCAACGGGAATAAGAAATAAACTTCAGGTATAGTTCAAATTTTGACTTATTTGCAATAAGCAAAACGTACCAGAAATAAGCATTGACGAAGATAAGCATTTACTCAAACGAATGATTAAGTTCAAGTAGGCAGCAAGAATCAAATGAAAGCCCAATATTTGAATTTACATCGCGGCTTTCTGGTTACAACTTAAAACGATTTAGATAATTTTGGTCCAAAACGTATTAGCTTACCGCTAATATTACAATGGAAATTTTAATAGATAGACTTAATATTTATTTTCATAACACGTTTTTGAATCGTCTTATGTTTCCCGGCATCGCCCACATTACCATGCAGTAGTTGACTCTCACTTCCCTACAAGACAAAACACCGAAACGATCCCTCGCGGTTAACATAGATTTACACTGGGATCATGTATTTGTTTTGAGTTGTTACTTCATTTCAAGTCAAGTATAGATGTTCTAACAATAAAAATGCTATTGATAAACTTAGTTTTTTTTGTTTCGGACCTTTGAATACTCATTGAATGAAATTTAGACAAAAACATTGGTTGCTAAGGTAGCAGTTTCGGAAGAAGTAATTAATGCAAATATAAATTAACATCTACGATATCATCTGATACCTACTGTTGAAAAACAACAGCAATTGAAAATTTCATTGAATTAAGAAATAGAACAAATGAATGGAAGGCAAAAACTTCATTCATGAATCACATTTTGCACTGGTAAAACCGTTTATCCAATTGCAATGTTTCCTGGCGGAATTTTCAACACTTGGCTCGTTCTGATTTGGGCGTGGTTTCGTAAATCAAATCTGTCATCCCTTCACGGATCACGTGTTTTAAGTCGTTTTAGGTTATTTATGTAAGTATGTAATTTATCTTTATTCTGACACTAAGATATTGTTATGTGTGAATAGAACACATGTGGCAAAGTAATGCTGTAGAAAAAGCAACTTCCTCGCACATACTAGAGCAGTATATATGCTAGTCTCTAAAAAATATGATAACAGTTGTCTGACGGGGAAAAAGCACTAGGTGTCAACGAGGCGTCGTAAATGCGGAAATATTTCTTAAAAATGAGAAAAAATGAATATAAAAGGTGAAAAAGTTGTGGTCGTGGATATATTGCAATCAATCAGAGGTTTATAGTTGGACATGTCGGCTCCAGTGTACCTTTAGATCATCCGGGACTAGCTAAGGCACATGTTATCAACACATGGGAGGCGTGAGGCACTTTACAGCCGACCCTCTCAACACCGCGTGTAGACCATTTCTCCGATTTAAATTACATTCTTTCATCTCGGGCATTGGTTTAACATGAGGTATCAGATGCTGGGCAGATTTCAGACGGTGAACGTGATGAAGAAATGACAAAAACAACAGCTTTAGGGTCGACAGTAAGAGGTCGTTAATAGGTAAAAAATGAAGTCAATGTTTATCTCCTCCGCCGACCGCCGGCTCTGTCCTTTTAATGTTTTGTTTTAGACTACATACCGTATTAACGGCAGAGCAACATTTGCACTCAGTGACACGGTCGTACTTCGCTCAAGTTCACCTCCGGTTCGTTTCACAACCTTTTGCCACCTGTCAGCTTTATAAAAGGAATAGGACCCTTAGGTTCGCCCTGGTACGTTTCTGAATAGAGCTATTTGGTGTAATTTGCTTTGGGATGCAAGGCCACACTCTTTATCACCTTTTTCGTACAGTCTTGAATGTATCGGCCATACGTAAGAAAAATAACGAGAGACATCGCTACCGACACTTACCGTAAATACTTCAGATTAACACGGGTGGTGAATGACTTTCTACTTGACCACATGCAGAGCCCATTAACTCACCCATCCCTAAAATCACACTTGAACTCTTCCCGTGCAAAATACTGGAACAATTCATTATGACATTATAGGGGTACTTGAGTTAATGTCAGAAACTTTTAAAAATTTTTGAACCCATGTGCACCTGGCAAAGACACTAATGACAAAATTCAATATAAACTTGTTATGTTGAGAAGTTCTTGAATTGTATAGTGATATCTTATACGTATCTCATTTTCAATTAGTGTATTATCAAATTTGTTCAAAACATTTGTTATATTTAGCGACGATTTACCGAATCCACTTCCGATGTGATTAACCAACGCTCAGGATGCTTAGGTGCAAAAACCTAACATACGCTCTTGATTTGCGTTATGCAATTAATAGCTAATAAAAAATCATCATCACAACCACAAGAATTATTAACAAAACTACCATTGCAGGTTATACAATATTATCTAACACCGATACATTATAAAACAATATGACGGTATTTGCTATGTTGGCCAGGTACAACATTCTTGATGGATAATCCAAAATAAATGTTGAATTTCCTAAAATAGTATAAGAATAGAAATTTTGGTTAAAGTAGTCATCCATACTGTCCTATCCTGTTGATGTTAAGATGCATGACGAGCCAGCAAGCCGTTCCACTCGACAGACTCACAGATGGACAATGCTCCTCACGTGGATCAAAGTGTCAGATTCAAGTACCTGCCATTATCGAGGTAGGCAGGATGTTAATGAGGATTTTGATATCTGGAGGCCTGGAGGGTCTCACACGGCTCCACGTGAATGGTCGGTGTCCGGTAGGCCGTTTTTTGTTATTGTATCGACCATCATGCTGGGCAGGGGCCGAGGTTCCCACGGACAATTAGCTTCATTGTACACATCGTACACTGTCCGTAACAAAGGATGTCTAAAAAGGATCATGTCAGCTTTAGCTTGTAATCGGTGGCGGATAGGTCGTATTTTTAACATAACACCAAGGCAGCGGTCTTAGAATCGTTTTGGATGTCAAGAGGTTATCTGATATTGTTCAATGTCCTAGAAAAAAAAAAAACTCGGTCAGTTTACGCTGGATACCAATGTCACAAGGACGAAAAAAGAAAGAAAAAATAGATGTTATCCTGACCAGCATTATTTACAATAAGTTTTTCCAATATAAACAAATTTATTGCATAAAGCAAATGAATGTGACATTTTTCATATACACGTACAATATATGTATTATGTCAATGTAGTGACAACATAGAATACCCATCGAATCAGCTCAGGATATAGGTTTATTTTGTTTCATTTCCATTTGACAGTCAAGGGCATTTAAGAACATAACCAGTTTCGTTGTTGGATACCCAGAAAAAAACCACCGACCTTTCATTACCTGGCAAGTACTTCAAGTGGGTTCTGGACTCTCACTTCAGATGTGGGAGGGCTTGTATGATGTATCAAAGGACCCTTCCACTCGGTCACAGCGCCTTCTTGAATAAAGTTTGCAACATTTGTCTGTACATGCCTGTGACGAGTTATGGCGGTTGACAGCCACAAACAGATAACAACGGCATGCTAGCTTAGTGCCAATGTACTGATAAATAGAGCACTTTACTAATTACACGCAAGTCTGTCTATAAAGACCACCCAGGGGACAAAAAAGGGTCTTTGTAGGCAAGGTCTACTAAGACAAGCCACAAGATCACGAAACAGGTTTTGTGTAACTTCTGACTAAGCCAACTCGGTGGTCTTTATACAGAGGTGGTCGATAAGGCAGGTGTTACAGTACTCTGCAGCACGCCTGTCTTCTCCTATGGTGAGTAGTATCTAACGCTGGACACACACATCAGTGATGCGATATTTTGGAGATGGCTAAAATCGCCTGATGTCGAATCCATTTGGGTTTTTTTGTAGTAAACTTATTGAAATTGAAATCAGTTGTCTTCCTTGATATATTTAACAGTTGTTGAAATTAATTCAAATTAACTGTATTGTATATATATTTTTGAGTTGATGCGACGAATGATTGAAATGTATGCAAGCGTAAATTCGTAATACATCTGTAACTAGGTAAGAGAGAAGAGTGAGGTAAATTTGATCTAAAAGATAACAAATATGGAAATTGAATGAGAGCCCTAGATATGCGAATGGGAAATGTATTGTTATTTACATGTAATACTGAATAAATTATTTTTTTGAAAAAAAAAAGAAATTAAAATCAGTTATATGGAGAAATGGATACTGATTTGAGGTTTTTAGCACGTGCACTATCAGTGTACTATCAGTGACAGCGAAAACTGATTGTGGTTTTACAAGATATTGCAAATTAATATTGTTGGATAAGAGTCTATTGTAACAAGAGACACAACAGTGTATGGTACCGAAAGGATTATTTAGTTGAAGTGAGGGTGACGTCCACACCGATTGTAGTATTGCAAATTGATACTGTTGGGCAAGGCTGTGTTGTAACAAGAGACACAACAGTTCATAACATCAAAAGGATTACTTATATGTTGGTTACGACGTCAATCGCTCATTTGCAATATCATATCTCCATCAGGCCGGGTCAGTTTATATAACGTCATTTGTCATATCCTTGAGCACAGATATCTAAACACATTAAAACATAATTTGGTCATATCCCGTATGCCAAGTTGGAAACCTAATGAAATCGATTGATTTTCATGACAAGAGTTAAGAAATATATATCGCATATATTTCATTAATTCAATGACATTTATTATTTCCTGGTTGTTGTTTTTTTTTTACTTTTGACTTTCAACAGTCTTGTTTCCTTTGATATTTATATGAGATTTTCATATTACATTTAAACTTTATCAATGAACAAATGTATAAATTTTGATGATACACTTAAAAGTAAAATATGGATTTTTATTTGGTTCGTAAGATGTTCATTTCCCAGTACTATTTATTTTTTGGTATATTCATTGAATGACATTTGCTTTTATATCTGTTGTATCAAATAACTATAATATATATAATATTCATATATTATTACGCAGGTATTCATACAAACTCAAAATTCATTTAACTAAGGATAATAATACGAATGGAAATACAATATATGTCGTTACAAGTCTACGGAAAATTGAGGGCAAACATGCGAAAATCCATTTTTAATCAATTCTCTAGAATAAAGTCGCACTCAAATTGCTCCAATACCCAACCAGCTAATCAGGTTTCTGGGTCGCCTGTTGGAAATTATTTGTCATCTCAACTCGTTGCATCACCTCCACTGACCTGCGGTCACTCCGTAGCTGGGTCATTCAAGTCCGAAATTTACCCTTCCATTTATTCGTTTCACGGGTCAGTGGATACTAGGAATGTCATATATGTAATCTCTGACATAAATATCTAGGATGACATCGGTGTACCTACAATATCCGTAAAATCAACGTTTCATGGGCTTTAAATCGACGATATTGTCAAATAAATGGAAATGAAGAGTTGACTTGGTGCATGTAGTTCCTGTTCGATTTCAGAATATTTAATTGTGCATATGTGTATCATCAGAAGAAACCCATGTATACACTCAAAGGGTGAAATTGTCCGCTTTTTCAATCCCTCTTCGGTTTCTTGCAACAGTTTTAGCAATGTAATATAAATATTTTTAATACGTTTTTATGAATCGCTAACATACATATTATTTTGATAATTATGATAGTCAAATAAAAGATAAAACAGGACTATTTGGCATTATATCAATGGTATTATTTCATTTCAGAAATATTTCATTAACAATACCAACATATAAAAAGTATTGTTTAAAAAATAAGACAACAGGCGCAATATCAGTTTTCTTCTATAATATGGTA